>NW_009201243.1:0-41981 GCF_000690835.1 Fulmarus glacialis
AAATAATTTATTTAATGTTTAAAGGCTTAAGATTTTCAAGAACTCAATAACAGAGATCAAGTACTTTTTTTATCTATTGCCTTTGGCTTTATCTCTTGGAGTTGCTAATCTATATTTATTTATTTGCTTTTATTTTTAGCGTGTGGTCAGAAAGATCTCTGCAAAAATCATTTTGAAAAGATTTGTGTGTGTGTGTGTAAGGACCATTATTAAACCATATATTACAATTTCATTTCTCTTATGTGATATTGTTCAAAACCTCTATAGACAGGAGCTTCTTTTCTGTTAGTATCCACCTGTTCTGGATACTTTTATCCTTATTAAAGTCTCCCATAAGCAGTAAATTTTAGAGTAATCTGAAAAATGTAATGTTTGATAAAAAGATTCAGCTTTTGTCCAGGGTTAGCTCAGTGGCCAGAAGGCTGCAGCTAGCCAGCACAAAGTAGCACTTTATAGGATTATCTGCATTAGATCAAATACTACGAATTATATAGTTGCGTTCACCTAAAGGAAGAGCTGTACTAATTACCATTGCTGAGACCAGTAAAACATATCTATAGCATGACACCAATAAAAATGTCAACAGGAACTCCTGTAAAATCAATCCAGTCAGGAACGTGCCATTAGCAATCAGAGGCCCTCTTCAACTGTAACCAGTAAGTTCCTGGAACTGATCGGTAATTAGCCAAATTGGCAATCTGTTTCTTTGCAGGACATAACAGTGCAAGGCAGACTGAAATATAATAGAGAGTTCTATTCTTTCACTGGGCATCAGTGCTTGCCATTCAAATCATACTTCCTTCTTCAGTATTTCCTAGCCCTATATTTTATAGCATTGTTTATTTGCATTTCACCATGCTTTTTTATTGTTTCCATTTGCAAAAGCCCCAGAACAGTAGTAGAATTACTTAGATCTTTGTTTTGAAAAATAATATAAATAATATTTCAGAAAAGGAGAATAATTTACTTGGAAGATTTTCTGACATAAATCAGGATTGGAAATACCTTATTGGATCAGTCAGCTTGCCCGTTTCCAGACACAATGATTCCTTATCGTATAAATACCAGTGTTGCAGCCATATGAATTATAAATCGCTTTTATCCTTTCCCTGGCCAGACTGTTCCATGCTCTGGGAGAGCACATGAACTGAAGGTATGTCCACTGCAGGGGGCAGACAAACCTGGACTCCAGGTCACAACATCTGTGGCAACTGAATGCCTGGCTTGTGTTCAGCCCCAGAGGCTTTAGGTCAACTTCCACCCACGAATATAGACTAATATTCAATCTAAATGCTTGTTTTCTCAGTCCATTTGTATCTGTTCTTATAGCATTCAGTACACAAAGTGCAACACTTACGTAAAAGTACCTTTTACTTTTAACTTCTTGCAGTTGAGGACTGTCACATGCCTCCCCCTTCATCTGTCAGCCAGATTGGTGTATTGCTTTGTGTCTGTGGGCTGTTCACCGCAGGATAGTAGTTTATTTAAAGTTGTATCAAACTAAGGTTTGTGAAAGTATGATTTTAACCTGGATCTAGACCAATTTAAGTTCACTGAACTGAATGGAGTTACTACTTATTCATGACAATCAAGAAGAGAAAAAACAGGAAAAGAAAGGGAAGAGAGGGGATGAAAAGGTAACAAATAGCAAAAAGAGAAAGAGTAAGGGAGGACATTTAACTGGAAGGCTTTTAAATTAGATTTTGAAATGGTTAATATCTGGGACTAGGTAGAGAGCACGTATAGAGAAATTAGGAGGAGGAGGTCATTAAACATGGGAAACTTCTAGGACTTTGTAAATGCAAAATTAAAAATGAAGCTGAATTGTAAAATGTGTAACAAGTTTCATGGTGCTCTTTATTATCATGTCCTTCGAGGCTAGGATGGAATCCAGCTGCTCAGTGCTCTAGAGTTCAGAATATTCCTCAGCAGTTGGTAATAAGACTGTAGAAAACATGGTCACAAATAAATGGAAATAAAAGCCAAAGCTTAAAAAGAAGCTTTTTGTTGCAAAAACCTTTCATTCTGAAAGCTGTCAGAGGCTGAGATGACCTGGAGAGATGACAGAAAGCTCAAAACAATATAAATAATACTCTTCATAATTCAGAATTAAAACTCTGCAGCTCCTTCTTCAAGGCAGGCATAGAATGGTTCTAAATAGGTCATTTTTGGTCCACATAAAGTCACCAAGCACCCTTCTGACTAGTGTTGTCCCCAATGGCATATCAGTCCAGTGCTTAAGAGGATAGAATATTTAATTCTTAGAATAGTGTGTTATTGCACAATTGCATTAATTGGGAACATCCATACTACACTTTTAAAGTCTCTGGTTTCCTAAGTCCGTCTGAAATGGGAACAATCTGTTTATAAAATGCATGCTTCCTTAAGAGAAATGACTCTTTGTAAAGATGTTTCCTAGACATCAGCATCTTCCCTGTGGCAGCTTAATTACAGAACAGCGTACTTAGTTATAACTAATTTCTTATTTAAGAATGAGGACACAAAATTAAACTCTCACCAAAATAAAGACAACCTGCAGCTGGCTCATTTTGTTCTCAAGGGATAAAAATTCACAGACCAACTAATAAACTTTATTAGAATTTCCCATTCTGTTGCTAGAAAGAAGAAAATACTGCGAATAACTAATTGGAAAGTAGTGTGTGTGTTGGTGAGTTATTTGTCTCCATAGCACGTGTCACATTTAAATATATGGTCTTTCAGCAAAGACATGCTCCCACAATGAGCTACATTATAATCCTTTACATGGTAGGTGGACAGAAAGGCCAAAAGTTAAGTTAGGATTTCCTTGTGGAGGAGCAGATCCTGCAAATATGCTAGGTGTCCTCATCCCCTAAACTCAAAGCAGGTGAATATGGTCATGTCTTCCTGGAGATCTAGTCTGCACTCTGAGCTATGAATTCAGTTCCAGTTAGAAAATTCATAGTGACTTTCCAAAAATGTTTGTGTGCCCCACTGGGAGGGGCAACAGCAGAATTAGGGGTTCAAGATGGAAAAAGTATCTGACCTAAAACAGTCTGGGAAAGTTACCACGGAAGCAACTAAGAATCTGGAAAGGAGTTGCACTTGGGGCTCCTCACTTCTACAGTACATCCATCCCATGATTAGTAACCCTGCTCTTCTGTAGGGTTAAGCAGAATCAGATGCAATTTCCCATTGACATCTCTGAGTCTTCTCAGACACTTCAATTAATAGGCTTTGTCCTATTGGTCATAATGGGCTTAAAGCCAGGTCCTTCGTTTTTCTGAATTTATATTTTCAAGCAGGAGCCAGAGAGGCAGATCTATCATCACTAATCTGCAGAATATAAGAGTCTATGCAGAACTTTTTCCTTACCCTTTGGGTCTCTTGTAATCACCGGCAATGCAGATCTCAGAACACTGTGATATGATAATTGATGCTTTAAGTCTCAGTTGCAAAACAGAACTAAAGAGGAATGACAGCTAAGTGAAATTGGGCCCAATATCCCAATAGAAAATAAATGTAGACCAAAAGTTTCAGATGGATTATTTGTGATTTAACACATTATTTGTGATTTGTGGTTTTCTTCCATTTAATTATATATATACACACACATACATTTTCAGTTGCTGAGACTTAGGAATTCTGTATCTATATCTGAACCCTGCAGCAGAGCCCATTTCTAGACCTGAGCCTGATCACCTCTGTTGCCTTTCTGAGTGCTTAGAAACATATCTTCCAGACATTAATTGTTGATGTCCTGGGGGTTTTTGTGTATCTAGTGGCACCACATCTAGTAGTATGCTGTTTCCTGTCAGAACTTGGCTGGCCTTAAAATAGTAGAATAATAAAATATTTTACGTTAGAAGGACTCTGGGAGGGCATCTAGTCCAACACCTCCCACGCCAACAGCTTTCTTAAAGCGGGGGTAACTTGCTAGCAGAGAAGATCTTGTATGGAAAGCAGCTTATATACACAATTTTGGAAAAAACATTTTGGATACAGATCTCAAGAAAGGAAGATGCTCAGCATCTTATAATGAGATCTAGAACTGATACAATAATGAAGAAAGTGAAATTTATTTCAAGTGAACATGTTCACGGTATCCCAAGAAAAGTGACTTTCTACTCTCTTTCAAAATTTCATTATTTTCCATCAATAGATGATGCTGGATTTCAAGTAAGAGTTATAAACATAAACTAGTAAGTCTGGCAGATGGACCCATCTTGGGAGTATACATGAAAGAGATCCCTATTATTTTAACCACATGTGATACATTTTAAAAATGGTATATCTGCAAGTTTCTGAGCTACAGAGTAATTAAATAAAATACAAAAGTGAACAAGAACTATTATCCAGCATCAAAAATATTAGCTACTTTATTTTCTCCCTTTGATATGTTTATTAAAATAATCCAAGATGCAGAAATTGTTGTTGTGTAACACTGTAATTCTCAGCAAGATATCTGTATTTTGTTCAATAAATCTTTATGCTGTTCATTTTTTAAATGTTTTTTTTAATAGAATATGAATAAACTCTGATGTCCTGTTCCCATTTCTAGACTTCAAGAAATCTCAATAATGGTCCAAAACAATGAGTTGATAAAATGGAATGCAAAGACTATTCACGGTATTATCACATAAGCAGAATGAACGTTCGTATCCTCCGCATTTTCATTGGGACTGGAAGAGAGCGAGTTGATTAAAAACTAGAAACTTGTTGATAGGAAAAACCTGTACAAGCTGTAGTTTCCCCCTCAGATTATGTCTTAAATTAGGCAGCCAAATACAGAGCTACTTTCCGCCCCCGCGCCCCAGCATGAATCTTGGGATAGCTTAAATACACGTTAGAGTTAAATCCTGGCTATAGATCTAGTTTGTCCTTCTGGAAGGCAGTGATTGTAATTCCATCTCACAGATGCTTAGAGAAGATGCTCAGACAATAGGGGTTCTTACCAGCGTAAAGCTTTGCTAAATGCACACTGCACTTGCAGCCTCCATACCATTCTGCTTGCCAGGACCTACTCAATTTCTGAGTGGACATTTGTCGTGTGGCAGTTGTGTGTTTGTATTGCAGCAGCGATGGTCTTGTGAACAAAATGAAATTAGTTATAAATTAGCTAGTTTGGCTATTGCTGCCAAGCTCAACACAGAATGACGGTTCAGGTGTTTATTTTATTTACTGGGTGCTTTTTGTGGCACAAACTGAGCTCCATGTTATTACAGCTACACATTTGAGATTTCCTACCTAGCTTAAAATCAGCTAACTGATTAGTTTAAACTATCGTTTAGATATGTACCTAAGTTGTCATCACTGTCATTACAGTGCAGAGTTACCCTTCTTCTCTGCACAGAGCCCATTTTGATAGGTTCGTGAGATGGTGTGGAGACCTTGACATGACCTAGAATCGTGCCATAGGGTTTCACAGGGATTCTTCACCAGAACACTTGGGTACTCGGGTTGTACTGCAGAGCTAACTGGCTTTGGAGCAGGCATGCTCTTGCAGAGTTGAACACGTGCCTTTGATTTCAAGGGTACTTACATCTTTTGATAAATGATGCTGTGGATCTATAACCTTTCTAGGAGCCGTATCTGGGAACGTTTTCTTATCTGAATAGATCTTATCCAGCAGAATGTTATTGTGAAAATCAGTCTTCTGTAAAGATGCAGAAATCTCACTTTTGAGTATTGTTTTGTAAATCTGAAAACCACCTGAGGATATTACACCCTATTCTAGAAATCCTTATGAGGTTTTCACCGTTGTATGCGATCCTCCCTGTCTGAATTACACAGTCAGATAAGAAAGAAATTATGCCTTCCTTTTCTCCTCAGTAAAAACTATTGTAAAATGGGGTTTGGGTGTATGAAACATGTTCTCACATGAATATTTTAAGCCTATGAAAATAACTGCAAAACATTGGTTAAGCAACAGGGATTCAAAATGTGTTTGACTATAATTTGTAATGATCAATTCACAGAAAAATTGACACACATTTTGGGAAATTCCAGAGTTGCTCTTACATTGATAATTTTTCTGTCTGAATTCGCAAAATGTAATTTCTTTTAAAATCTTTACATGAAGAGGGGAAAGTGATTTCTGATACCATTTTAAGGGAACGATATCAGAAAGCCATTAACTAGCTTTTTAAACCTACAGTTCAGACTACAGCTCTATACATCTCAAAATTTAATATGGTTTTAATTAGGGTTTTAATTTCAGAACATACACAATTTCTTCTTGCAAATTAGCCATTATTAGTGAATCATTCTCTACATGGTATGCATTATAAAACCTGATTTTTGAGAATGGGTGATTTTGACTTTCTGGCTGCAAGCTTTTCACCTTCCACTGTGTTTACTTATTCCTGTGGGATGCTGAGAACCCTCAGCTCCCCCTGTCTTTCACACAACCGAGCTCTGAGCGTACTTAGATTCTTTGATTAAAAGTTTGTTCCTTCGTTTGCTTTGTGCTCCCAAAGGCTTTGGTTCCAGGCAGCTTACATTCATTAAAGACTCTGTGGAAAACACAAGGGACAAACTTAATTCAGCAGTGCCAGTCCAGAATAGCAACGCATGTTCAGTGAGAATAAGGTGCAAGACAGTTGGCTTCTTGGGAGTTGTAAACCGTCACCACGGTCTTCAGAGCCAGATGCATTTGCTGGAGACAGCACCGCATGTCAGGGGATATGGGATCTCTCTTCTGTAGAAACACAGTGATTTTAAAGGTTACCGTATAAGGTGAAATCATAGTGTCTCTTTACCCATTACAAATTATTGCACTACTCTTGAACTATATACAGTATACAGCGTAGTCTTCACTCCATTGCTTATTTCAGATAGTTTGGGGATTTTCTATTGCATGTAACAGAAATTGGCTTTGGTCCTATTTCTGCATTTACTGAAGTACATGAAGTTTTGCCATCCACTTAAGCAAAGAGCAAATTGGATTAAAAAAAAATAATGTGTATTATTTGGTGTATTTAGTAGAATATGTACTCTCTAGTGTAATAAATACCTCATTAATAGCTGGCAAGTACTTTTACATGTAAATTAGGAATGAAGTATAATGCAATTATTCATCTCTGATCTAAAATATTTACATTTCTTAATTGAAATACAACTACAAGTGTGATTTGCAAAAAGCTATCATAAATGCTACTTAATTTTTTAAAAAGAAATAAGTACCAAGCAGACATGCAGATTTCCTAATAAGGTGATTCAGTGAAGAATGTTTGATCTTGGTGAAACAAATTCTGCATCTATTGCCCAAGTGACTCTAAGGAACTACAGAATTACGATATTTCAGTTTTAAATGTAAATTTTACTAAAGTTCTGTATTTTCCCTTAAGGGGTGGAATTTCTTCTCTGTGGCAAGAAGTCATAGAATATGATATATTTTATAAAAATACATGTTCTAAGTAGTTAGAAACTAACTAGAAACTGCAAAGCTATTTTTAATCAACATGGAGATACCTAAAAAGTACACACAGTATACATAAAAAGGGAAATTAGATGTCCATATGTATATGTAGAAGCTTTTGATGCAGTTTTTCCATGTTTGCAGAGAAAGACATTTTTGCAGCTTGTGACAGAGCCTATTAACCTATAATCCAGCCTTTCATTTTCAGCCTAGATCCTCGGCAGCATAAGATATGGTTCAAAATGAAAGCTGCAGGAGTCCAGACTCATGAGGCAACAGCCAGCAAATAGAACTTCAAGTCAGACAAAAGCTTGAAGCATCCTAAATGAAAAAAAAAAAAAAAAAAGTAAAAAAGGAAGAAATACAACCAGTAGGGCTGCTGACAACCACCGGTGCTGCTGGGGCTGATTTGCCGGTCAGGTCACTGCAGAGACCTCTAGTGAATATTTTTTAAGCTCTGTTTTGTTTCATAGGGGTTTTTTTACCTGTTTTCTCAAGTAAGATGTATTGAGAGACTGCTTTTCCTTCTTCCCACAGAAAGGAGAGATGATGGAAAAGGTTGTTTCAAGCCATTTTTGAAAGAGAAGGAATTGGAGTTTGGCATGTGTGGTTTAAGGACCAGAAGGGATGAAGTATGAAGCTGAGACCCTTCTGGAGTCAAAAAGATCTTGTTTAATTTTTCATCTTATGACACGTGTCTGTTTTCTAACATAAAAAAATATCCATTAAATAGCATTGCCCCAAATACCTAAGCTGATCTCTGGAATTTCCAGCAGCTACACTACAAACAAAATTTAGGATGAAAAGCACAAATATCACATTGTTTCTACTTCGGAAAGTTTTCAATATCTGTGGAAGCCATTTCTCCTCCTGATATTATTGAACCAGACACTAATATTTGATGGGTTAGGCATATGCTAGTGCTTTTTTCCAGCTGCTCTACTTGTAAAGCTAGGGGTTGTTTGGAAGTCTATTCCATTTTATCTGGATTTCAGAGACATTAAAAATGATTTTTTTTTAATCAGAAGTTGTATCACCACCATGGTGAGTTTAAGAACAGAAATAGCAAAAGCTTGGTTGAGTGGCCATGCTTTAGAAGGATCCAAAAACAATTGGTTGTGTGGGCAGCGCTGGGTGACTTCGATTACAGGTAATATTGGCAAAGGATGAATATGCTGTCAAGCATTTCACTTCTCACTCCTCATTCTACTACCATGAGTCAAAGCCTCAGGAATAGGTCACAGAAACTTTTTACATGTTGTCAGCTAAACTGAAACCAGTACTGCCTTTAAATTGCAAGGATGATTGATATGGCCAGTTAAATCATAGCATGCTATATGCAGCTGACATTTTTGAAATATTTCTCTAGAGTCTCACATTTGTCCTGTTTTCAAGAACAAACTTACAACTCCCATGCTTTTGAGCATGATATAAATAAAAAGAGAGAGCGAGCTTGTAGAGAGAACTGAAAATAATGTTTAAAAGTTTGCAAAGAATCCCGCATGGAAAAATTATACAGAATTTAAGACAGATGAAGACAATAATATCCTCAGAATGTAACTGTGTCATTAATTTCTGAGTGGTGAATGACAGCCTTTGAATAAACGACCAGTGAATCTTTTTCTCAGATGCAAAGGCAAGAATGTGATTTTCCATGAGTGAAACCCCAGAAACTTCAGACTTTCAAGTTTCTTCTCTCAATACATGTACAATTTAAGAATATATTTTAATCAAATGTACTGTAAGTGGCAATAAAGGCAGAATAAGAGTTACATACCATATAGCTTGAACATTTAATTGCTTTCTCAGAGCTATTATTTAATATTGAAGAAAGTATGTAAGGAGTCCTAAGAGCCCTTTTTAGCAATTCTTTGGTTTCTACAGTTTATTTCATTCCTTTCAGACATTACACATGGTTTTGCCATTCAGTTATGTTTGGTGATGAGAATTTACTGTGTTCTTAGGGTATAGCTTGCCGAAGTGAATATAGGTGAAAGGTCTTGCTTTCATGCCAAGAAGCTATTTTTTAATTCTGTGGCTTTGCTGAGCCACAATGTCATGATATAGTAGAGGCCAGTAGACTGATGAAGATCTCCTGATGCAGACTCAAGCTTGTAAAAGCAGTACTAAGAAATGTTTCTTATTTGTGGCAGAAGTGTGTTGTTGGAAACTTCAATGATCGTGGCAAAGATTCATCCTGTTGAAAATTTCAAAGTGCAGGTGGGCTGTAATTGTCATCTGCATTTGCTGTTTTCTCTATTTTCAACATCTTCCTCTGGTAGAGAAGCACCGTCTTCTCTGAAAGCATTTACTTCAGTCTCCCATGGCTGGTCATTTGATGCAACGGGTTTATTATGTGGGCTTCTGAGTGAGAAAACAAAACCAGCAATAACAAGCAAGCAGAATGGCAGTTGCTATGGCAATTCCATCCTTTGTTAGGGTTTGGTATAAGTCTTAGGAGCTAGGGGAAATGCTCGGAAATGGTAATTAGTTTTTTCAAGGGAATGTAATTTTCCATTGTGAACAGAGATTATAAAGTCAGCAATTTAACTGATACAACTGGATTAAGGAATCTAAATTCTACATTATCTGTTACTTAAGGAGGGGGGACATTTTCTGTAAAATAATTGTATTGTTGTCTGCAATTCCAATTATGTAGTGTCAAATTTTATTTCCTATTATTGACTTTTTTCAAGTGTATACAGGTGACAATCGCTAATAATATTATCCAAGCAGACACAAACCCAATAAAGTGTGTTATTTCTTTCAAGAGGTCCATTAATTTCAGTATAAAACATGGTGCTAAAATAACTTAGATTTTCCCAGAACCTGAAAGGGATGATCTCTGGAGAAGTTCCTGAAAATGAGATAAAGTTGCAGCTATGTGGTATTTATCCATACTGAACATTTAGTAGATAGCAAAGTACTTCCAGATCAGAAGTTTGATGCCAAGCCATTTCTTCTGGAGAAAAATTTTCTGGTAACAATGTACATACTACTGCTGCTAAGCTTAAGAAACACCTCTGGGTTTTGGGTAGACTAATGGAGTATGCAAAATACTCTTCCCCATTTATTATTCCAATTACACTGGCTACAGCACAGACATCTAAAGACTCTTATTTATATATTGCTTTCTTACTCTGAGACTCTCCTTATATTAGGCCTTATTAAGCATTCTCCAGTGATGGATTTTTTATGTTTCTAAGGATGGATATTTAACAGATTTAGTGGTTATTTTGGAAGTGTAATACCCAAAATTCTCTGTAGAAACGGCAGCACAACCACAGAACACTAGTTGTGTATCACTTGATATTTGTTTCCATTAGAGTTGAATTTGTAGGAGACAATGTTTGTTCCCATGAAGAACAATAGATTCCTATGCTCTCTTTTAAAACCAGTACACTTATAAGAAATTTTAAATTTTTACCATTTGGCAATAGCTGCATCCAATACCCTGTGTTTTCTAACACAGATGTAACATTGAGAAACATCCTCGCAATGAAATTGTCTCACTGCTGTGGCTGTAAAGACATAGGAGACGTTCTGGGCAAATGTGCTAAGAGAAGAGTGGAGAAGATAGCCACTTAAAAATACCCACAGAAAAAAGCATGGAGTCTAGCTAACAGCTGAGTCACAGGGTAGGCTGAAATGAACCTACAAATTCAGCCAAATAATCGTCTGGCTTTATTTTTCTTCAAGTTCTCTGCAAGAAGATTTTATGTGAACATGCACTGAAGAGGTAAGTTAATACTAATTTTTAGAACGCCATTTTAAATAAACTGTCATTGCACTTTAAAGGATATTTTTTAAAATCTATGACGGCAAAACCCCGTCAAATTTTGAATTATGCCTTTGTTTCATGCCAGAGTAAAAGTAGTTTTCAAAAGGAACTTCAAAGGAGAGGGATACTATAAGTCACTATCTTCCTGTTTTGATCCAAGAGATTACGATTTACAAAAAAAAACCCCAACAAACAAACCACAACACAAAGGGGAAGAAATTAATCAATTGCAGGGAGGAACACTTCAAAGGCTGAATGTAGTTTCTTTCTCTCTTTTAATACTACTGGCTTCTGAGTCACACAAATGAGAGAGAAAGCAATATTCTTGTGTAGTTCAGTTAAGAGGTACATGGGAGAATGGACACCTGTGTGGAGAGAAGGCTCTTCATGCATGTGGGTGCATTCTCCCTCTGAAGAAGTCTGCCTCCTTATTGTCACCAAATGTGTAAGGAACCTCAACCCTTTAGTTAAATGGTTAAAAAGACAGTGTAAATAACCTCCAGGTGCTTCCCAGAGTCATATTTCTGAAATTAGGGGATATTATCCTAAAATCCCCATATACTTGCAGCATACTTGGAGGTTTTCAGTGAGGACTAGACAGCATTCTTGGAACAACTAATAACCATTTTGTATTTGTTATGGGATGTTAATTAACCTCAGAGATGACCCAAAGATGTGCATGACCTGCTTACACACATTTTCATACCCTGGTCTGCTCTGTAGGGAATGCCCAAGCATGACTGAGGGCTGCACTTGCCTAGTAAGTGACCCCAAACATAAAAGAGCAGATGTGTTCCCTCCTGGGGACCGTGGCTGGCACCAACTAAGGTGTTATGTAGCACTTCGCAGCTCTGAGAATCCATTAGGAGATCGCACAAAGAATACTTCTCCAAGAGAGATCATCTGGCCAGAAGCCTGCAGCAGAGCTCTTAGAGCTCCCAGGGAATTACTTTGCATACTTATGTGTCTAGACTTTTTGAATAATTTGTGTTGTAGAGGGACACCTCCAAAATAAGTCTAGAGAAAAGTCAAGAGTCTGAGGGGGAAAGCATCTATTCAATTGTGTCGATTAACATTTTATTAAGTTTTCCTGGTATTACCAGCCAGGCAGTAAATTTATATTAGTTATATGCCATACTCCATTGAAACAGCTTAGTGAAGCACACAAGTGCCAGTATCAAGGAGGGCACTTTGTCTTCTGGCTGTCTGCATTCCAGGTTCCTCACTAACTGGAATATATGTACAAGAATGCAGATTTTCTTTCTCTGTCATGTCACAGACTTGAATGTGCTGAACAGACAAGTTTGAAAGGGTCTGCGCTATTCACGCCAGATGCAGAAGGGCATCTTTAAGCCTGTACAATTGTACCAGCGTTCTTTGGCATCTGTCCCATCTGAAGGTGCAGAGGTGAAAGAGGCCAGTCACAAGATAGGACTGATCTAACAAGGAGAATATACAAGTAACTGTAGTATTGAAGAATGAGATTTCGTCTCCACAGTCTCTGGCTCTACACGGAGATGACCCTGAGCACTAAACCAGACTAGGTCCTGATACTGAAGACTAGCCTAAACCTAGTAAGAGGCTGTGCTCTGCAGAGGTACTCAAGTTAGGGTTTTAAGACACTTGGCAAGAAAGTTTTGAGTCTTCTCAGTCAAATGCAATCAGCTGCAGAGGTGTGTAACAATTATTCCTATCAGGAATATGACACAGGCATTGTCATCTTCCCTAGTATCCTAAAATCTGGCAAAGCAATGCTCCCATACATTGAGCTTGACCCTGTGTGCCATGACAAGAGATGGAAGCATTCAGAGCTGCAGCCTGCATAAGCAAAGAAGCTCAAATCCTTCTGGCATCCTCTGTGATGGAAAAAGAGGTAGAAGAAGTAACAGTGGGGGAAGTAAAAGAGCCAATGAGTGGAAGAAAACAGAGCGGTGGGAGGTGTTCTGGAGCATCTACATGTGTTGATGCAAGAGCACCAGCTTCATGACTTTATCTTTCCTGCCTCGGGTAGTGGAGGTTGCCAACGTGAGACATAGATTTTAGCAACATTGGGAGAAACAAAGCAGGAATAGGCAGCATTTGCACACAGGCACATACTTTCTGAGCGATTAAACCTTTTGAGTTCTGCAGGTTTCTCTGTGATAATGTAATGCTGATACAGTTCGTCATTTCTTTACAATGTGATAAGCTTGGAAAGAACAGGGATTTCACAGTAAATGGAGGTACAGTGAAAGTGCCTTCTAAGGTTCACACCCCATATATCAAAGTGTTTAAAAACCCAAGTAATTTTGGATGATATCTTACATTTTAATGTATTAGTTAAAATATGGTTCACGGTCTAAAATTAAACAGCCTAGGGTGATCATATGGTAGAGGATAAAATATTCATCTCATTATAATTACAGAACTTAAATATAAAAGATTGAAACCTAGTAATGTTGCATTTTGAAAAAAAGATTGTATTCTAAATCTGGAGGGTCATGTGAGTAACATCCGCTCTAGGATTTTAAAATATTATTTCCTAGCCTTAATAAATGCATTTTGTGTTGGATTCAACTTTTTCCTCAGTAAAACAAACAAACTAACAGTGTCCTTTCACTGAGTGGTGGCATCATGGTACAGAGAATTTCCATATTAAAATGTACATTACAACTGATATATTTTTATATCATGTATACAAATTTGAAATATGGTGGGTTTGCAATAATACTACATAAGTAATGGAAGCAAATGCTTCCCTCCCTGTCAAACACATACACACAGCAGAAAACCCCCTTGAAGTCTACACAAGGAGGATGTGAAAAATAGCCTAGAGAAGAGTAATCAGAGGCAATGTAATATCAATTTTCAAATAGGCAAAAGGTTGCTACAAGAAGAGACATTCTGGGTCCCTCCACTCTGTAATTCTAAATGTAGTGCTCTCAGAGGACATAAAAAAGCCTGTAATTTGTACCAAGCGACAGGAATCCACCTTCGTTATGTACTCCCTCACCTGTTCAGTGGACATCTTAGATACGGCAGTTCTAAATTATGGTGAGACCGTATGGCTGGGAGCTATCATAGGAAAATCATTGTTACAAGAGAACTAGAGAACCTGCTTAACTTCAAATGAGGACAGCTCCCATTCTATCTCTGGTTTATTATTAACTGCAATGACATCAAGGTTTCCTGACTCAGTAGCTTCTGAAACACAGTTTCTGGCTTCTCTATGGCCATAACAAGCCATAATAACATTATAATAGGATTTTAGATTGGAGAAAGGAATATAGGAAGCAAGTTCAAATACCCCTGGGCAGGTTCATCATAAAAGAACATATGGCTATAGGCAGAAGATCAACAAATTAAAATATATGTCAACATAAACTTAATTTTGACTTCAAAAAATGCTTGTAAAGGAAGGCATACAGTCAGATAAGCATAAAGAAACCTAAAGACAGCTATTGCCAAACACTTCAGCCTTTTGCTGCCTCTTCTCAAAGTCCAGAAGGGATGGTTTAAGCATCAGCTCTAGTAGACAAATGAAAATGGTAAGGGGTGTTAGACGTAGATCCCTTCCCTCATTTAATCCTTCCATTATTGCAGACAGAAGCTGTTCCCCTGGAGCACACTTGTTTAATTTTGTTGCATTTATGATGCTTCCTTTGAATTTTTTTGTCATGTGAGCAACTCCTCCAGTAATAGCATGAGCTTCTGTGTCTGTTTTATACTCTGAATCTCATTAGACAGGTGACATATACCTGTCTGGGAGGTCCAGATCAGTGCCCACTTAATAATGTGTTATCATTTTAATGGTTCTTTCTTTCACTTTGCAGTATTGCTATTACACGGTTATAGCACCCAGCAGTGCTAAAGAGCAGCCAAGCACAAGGCCCTGTCAGGAAGAGGTCTCTATTTTTAAAGCATTTTGATTATAGTTGGGACCAAGAACTTTCATGAGAAGGTCCAGGGCTGTGCCTAAATTCAGGCATGATGAAATTTGTATGGATGGGAGGAGGGCAGAATGGGAACACACAGATGATAAGGACTCTTCAGATAATGAGTTTATTGAGCTAATGCATGCAACAAAAGTGCGTAGGTGGATTTTCTCCATTCTTCTCTGCATAAGGTATTTCGTTAGCTATGTTTGTGCTATTTTTGTTAACTTCAGAATGGTTCTTATATACAAAGGTTGGATGACCAAACCTCCAGTAATTTACTCTTCCTTGCTATGTTATTTAATTTGTTACCATTTCAAAAGAAATAGGAATGTTAGATCTACTAAACACTGAACCAATTTCAGCTCTGATGAGAGTTTTGAGTTCACTTTAGCTTTGTAATGATGAAGGAAAACCTCTCTAGCAAAGTAAGGAATAAATGATTTTTAGTGAAAGAAAACAATTGTTCTCTTTTTAGGAAAATAAACACAATTATTTAGACATACCTGCGATGTAGAAAGTAGTGATTCATTATATCCTCTCAAAGTAATTAATGTAAGTGGTGCAATAATTTTGATCACGTCCGCAGAAAACATGTATTGATCATATTCTATCTGCCTCCTTGCTTTTTTTATTTTATATTTTTTAATTTGCTCTTTTGTTACAGCAAGCTAAGGTTATTTGTACATCTAAAGTCAAGGTTTGGGGCATTTCAAGTTCCACTCAGCCCCAGCTGAAGAGATTTCTAGTCTTCTGGTAAGATATCTTGGAAATATCTTTTCCAACCTTGAAGAAGGAAATGTTCCATAAGAACATAAGTAGGAATATATATGCATATATCTAATTTTGAACCTTTACAATAGCTAAAACCTGTTGGTTTCAATTGGCACTGAGTATTAGGGTCTGGTTCTGCAAATCTATAATGTTATATTATATATACATTTAAATAAACCCACCGAAAGTAATATATGTATATTGCTTTTTGTAAAAGTAAAGTAAATCAGATTTCTGACTTGCTTTCTAATTCGGGGAGAGGGAGAAGGATTCGGTTTTGGGGTTTTTTTTAGTATTTGATATTGGCTGTCAATCAGGTTGTCATCAAATGTAGTCAAATATGATGATCTTTCCTTCAATCTTGTCAAGAAAGCAGATGGCATTCTACTCTCCATTGTTTCTCTAGTTTTCTGTTCAAAATGCTGCAAATTAGATGAAATTGAACATCTTCCTTGTATCAAGACTGATTTTTTTGGTAATTAGATATTTGAAAAGCCTCCAGCAATTTTGACTCTATTCTCCTTTTCCTCCTTGTATAAATCAGCACAAATCAAATGGAAACCTACACTTGTGTCACAGGCTGGCACTGAAGGTCCTAAGCTGTGCTTTGCTGGTGTCACGAAGAACAAGAGAGTTTAAGGAACCCTTTCCCTCCTACAGGAAATAAGTTGGGCTTCTTTCTTCCTCTGGCAATGGATTGCTTGCTAGGTAAGGATAAATGAAAGTGCTCTGACCTGACTACCAGGTCATTTCATGCAACCCATTGGAACCACCTGCATTTTTTGGAGTCAGGATTAAGTATTAGTCGTGCACACGCCAGGTGACAGAGCAACTGTGCACAACGGATTTCTGTAGCAGATGTGCATGTGGCAGTATTCCTGCTTCCCTGTCTTCTCCATAACAGCTGAGGTAAAACTTGATCTCGTATCCAATTAAACACATCCAGCTGTTAAACAACTGAAAAATGTCAGTTGTCAAGGCAGCATCCAAAGCTATGGTTGCGGCAACAGCAGCGAGAGGGAAAAGATTGCACAATCTCTGTTTATAGACAGTCTTTGGTTTTCCCCATCTGCATGCCAAAGCAAGTAAACTGCTGTAAATCTTAACATCAGCAATCTGAGCAGGAAATTAGACCTTGTCCATTATTTATGAGGATGGGTGGAAAGTAAATAATCTTTTTTAGCATTAAATTGCAGATTCGGAGAGAGATATGCTGGTTTTGGATGATATGACACAGAGAAATAAATCTTACTGCTACCCCAATTTAACACATCAGATTCTAAAGGCATAAAAGTGGTTTTATTTCCTGCATCCCCTTTGATTACCTCCTTCTTTTGGTCTTACATGTTAATGCATTTACTCTCCATTGTTTTGCAAAAGACTGAAGTAAAACTTGGGTATACTATCAAGATGGAAGAAGGAAACCACAGGCCCTAAGCCTCCTTTCAATTACACCAACGTAAAGGAATAATTTAATTGAAATCAATGACATTTCCCTGGTGTGAGACCTGCTGACAGGTATAAGCCCTCTACTAAGAATCTAGTAAAGTAAAAGATAGTTGATGGATTTGTTGTTCACTGTGTGCAGTGGCAGCACCTGCTTTTCCATTGCCGACATCTAAATATTAGGCCACAATAAAATCTGCTGCTTGTGTGGCTGCCATTGCAAATCTGGTGCTTTGATATAAAGGAGAAAATGAAATGTGACAATAAAGTGGTTGTCTGACATTGGCAAATTTTAAGGAGTTCTTATTTAACAAGAAGAGACATTTTTTCCCCACTCCATGGTGGTTTTGGTTCTCTCCTTCACCCAGTGTCACTTTTAAAGCCTTGTTTCCTGAGTGATGGTAGGAAGATTAATCCTTTTGCAAAGAAATAAGGACAACTTCCCTTAACTGTGCTCCAGGCTGCTTTCCTTGTTGCCATTGCTCTGCAACCACTCTGTATGAAATGGTCCATATTTACAATCCAGAAAGATGACTTTCTGAATGTGTTGGAGGCTATTAAACCTAGAAAAATAAGCTAGCATTTCCATTTAACTATACCCTGGAGTCTTCACACTTACATGTTATGGATCATTGTCTGCACAAAAAATCAAGCTTAAAAAAACATGCAAAAGGGCTGGACACACATGTTAAATGTAGAGGAAAAGAGCTTCTTGCATATCTCAAAGTGTTTTCTGGGGATGCTGATGTAAACTCCAACAGAAAATCCAGTTTTTTAAGCGTCAGTGATGTAGCACACTCCCAACTATGCCTCCAGTTTTAATTTTCATAAGTAATGCTGGCTTTCTTCTGCCCCTCTCTCCCTCCCGCAAATGTTTAGTTTTGATCCGGCAGCTTTTTAACTCAGTGTTTTCCCTTTTTGCTTTCCTCAGGAAGCTCCGTTCAGGAGCGTACCCTGGAGTCATTTAGTTCTTTTTTACAAGATGTTGCCTGTAAGAGTATATTATTATCAGGAAGATATTTTTCTACTCCACTGCATACTTTTCCCTATGCACTACTTCCATTATGGAAGAATTCATTAGCTGATTGATCCTATCTCTTTCCTCATGGAGACTGATAATGTTATCAGCTCTCAGTCTAAATCATAGACCAGCTTAATATTGTATGGTCATGAAGAGCAGGCTAAGGCTATATCGGTACTGAGAGACAGCGAGATCAAGCAGGAGAAAATTGGGTCTGTCTTTGGGAACCATGTCCCTTCAAGAAAGTAAGTTGGTAACTTCCTCACACACACAGTAGGCCATATCTTCTGGTAATGAAAATGGACACTGATCCACTGACATTACTGGAACTATTTGGATCAAAAACAAATGAAGGACCTGGCCCTGTCACCCTGCTTTTCCATGCTTTTTCTCGAGGAGAGGCTTCCAGTCAGAATCCGCTGGCAGCGGAGATGGTTTGTCGTCACTGTTCAAAACAGAGGCATCTCTGTGAGAAGCACTAAACAGAGCAGGGCGTGTCTCTGCTGCAGACACCATTGACACGGGCTTCAATACCCTTCCTCTAGACGCTGCCGTGATGTGGACCTGCATTGCCTTAAACACAGCACAGTGCTATATTATGCTGCTGCATTGTTTTCAGAAGCCAACTGCTATCTCCGCCAGACACTAGGGCATGTGGAGCTATCAGCTCAGTTAGAGCTGTCGCGGGGAGCACTGAAAGTAAGGGTTACACGGCTGAGGTACACTACGCTACTATCTAGCTTTTAGCTGTGATGGGGGATTACATATCAAGGAGGGAGTTATCTTTTCTGCCACCATCTTGTTGCTGCTGTGAAGCAGCAATGAAAAGTAACTACTAAGAGGTATATTTAGGCAAGCTACATATAACATTCCCCTAAAATATAAAAGAATGGTGATTTCATTAGTCCTTCTAACAGCTGGGAGCCCAAGGACAGGTAAAACCCCCTATGTTTAGGACCCAGCTTTTTCTGCATCCTTTGTAGGTCTCTAAAGAGAAGGTTTCTAAGGAGAACTAGGGTTGCCATACAGAAAAGAAGGTGACGTTCAGTTGCTTTCCCATCAGAGAGGTATGCTCGATTCCATTCCAGTGTTTTTTTGTTCCATGACTTGGGGCTGTTCACCAGCAAAATCACGTAAGTTCCAGGAACGTAATCACCAGATTCATCTTTTATACAGTCTTTCGGGATCAATGAAACATTTGCATTTGAAATATTAGTAAATTCTTAATCCATCTGCATAATTTTAGACTGGCAGCAAGGTTAACAACTGCAACCTTTGGTATGCACTTGAACTTCAAACCTATGCTGTTAGGGTCATTCCTTCTCCGGGTGTATGCAAGTTACTTAACTAGTTCCATCAGTTTAATAACAAAAACAGGTTATGCGTGACTGTCATAGATTTGCAGATGATGACACAGAGGATATGAGCTGAACTCTTACTTAGCAAATATATTCTGCTGTAGATTGGAAATGTCCTTCTCCTTTTAAGTTTCCTTTATTGCAGCCAGAGCAGATGTAGGCTGATTAACATGAAAGGCAGACTGCAGGATGTTAAAAGGTCTTGAAATAACATTTGGAGCCTCTATAAAATAATGTCGTAATTATCACACGTATGGTGCCATATATCAATTTTTTACACAACTAGTTTATGTTTCATACTTAGGAAGTCCTTTAGCTAGAAGTTTTGAAAGTGAATGCCCATAATCTGACATTTACACCTGTATTCAAACACATGAGTAAAAGTACATGTATTCCTTTAGACTCACAGCTTATATGATGACTGGTGATTTTGTAAACAGCATTTCTTACACAGAACAGCTACAGTGGGTCAGACAAGACAGCGACCTTCCCCAGTGTCTTTGGCAGTATCTAGTAGTGGATGCTTTAGAGAGAGAATTAAAAAATGACAAGCATATAGTGACACTTCCATCAGCACATCCTCCCAACTTCTGTCAGTTTAACACATTAGGGGCACCTCTAGGGTTGGCGTTTGCATCTGTAATAATATTCGATAGCCATTTAAGGATTTTTTCTTACATGAATTTACCTAGTAATCTTTTGACTCTCTTCATAAATGTGTTCTCCTGTGGCCATGAGTTCCACTGCTGAATTATTTATTGTGTTAAATTGTTCTTCTCTTTTGTTTCTTATTTAAGTCCCTAGCTTTAAAAATAGTAGTGTGGCAAGCTCAATCCCTTCTGGTCTCTAATTATTGTTTCAATATTTTAAGAATTATTTAAGAGTGCAATTTCCGCTTGGAAAAAAATATGGTTCTCTTCTTTCTAGTAGTTCTTTAGTGCTAACTAGGCTAAACTTTCCCCTCATGTAGATACCCTCCACTAGCTGCCAGGAGGCAGACAATGACAGTACCATATGTCAGTTTGTAATGTTCCCAGGTGGTAGGTAAATGATTTCCAAACACAGAAACAGATTGGTGATGTTTTAGACTCCTTCCTCTCTAAGGAAAAACACTTCCCGTATAGCTCACTGTTGTAAAAGCAAGTCAATTTCTTCAAATATTCTAAAAAGGTTGTTTCTCAAAATGCTAAAATTAGAACACACCTGAACATTTCAGATAAATTAGAATAAAGAAATGAATCCTCAGTAGGAGAATGTATTGCAGAAGCTCATGGATCTCTTCCCTTTCTAACTTCTGTTATACTGTCATTCATGCTCTTTAAAATTTATGTTTCTGACAAACAAGAACCCTCTGATACCTATTAGAGATATGTAAGCCTCTTAAAATGAGGGTGGTGTTTGCTAATGGTACACCAGTACCTTTGAAAGTTTGCAAGGATTACCTGTCCAATCTGCACAGCAAATTTTAGCACTAGGTGAGAAATACATTTGCTGCTGGCCTTAGGGTGCCAAACCTACTATTCCTCCTTACTGCATTTCCTTCACACTTGTGCTACTATTTCAAACTGCTTGTTAAGGAAAAGATCATTATGGCACAAGTATGTCTTCAAATTTTATACTATCTGTTCTTCCTGCTAGGGACAAGGCACATTTGGGTAAAGCTGAAGATAAGCAGGATTCCAAAGTAGCAGGTCATGATTCTCCTCTTCTTAAAAACGTCACAGCTGTCTAAAAACTAGATCTTTATCAATCTTACCAGGCTAAAAAGGCGGTCTGAAAGAATTCCTCACCTCCCTGTAGCATATACATCACTGAAGTTAGTCAGCAAGTTTTTATTTTTGTTTTTTAAAAATTCTGACTTTTTGAGAAAGAAATAGTAAAATAGAAATGTGCCGATTTTGCTGAAAAAATATTTGGAGTTTTTTAGATTCAGAATATGGGCTTCTGCAACGTGAGGGGCACATGAGGAGAAGAACGAACCCACAGCAGCTAATAGCCACTAACCAAGGCGCTCGTTTGGGATAAGAACAGGTCTGGTTAAATCATCAGTATGTTGAATATGGAACAAGGACTCAAGCAAGCACTCATATATCCTATGAGTGTCTTACACTGACATGGTTGGCTTTTCTGGGACAGGAGTCTCTCAGACTCTCCGGATTCAGTTACTGTGCTTTGTGTAAGAACTCCACTGCTCTTGGCACCAGACTAACGAACCATTTGATGGATGGTTAGATTTCTCTCTTGTTTAGAATATGGGAGACTCAAGTTGCTTTTCAACTCAAGAAGAGCAGGACAATGGAACTGTGCCTCTCACATGCAAGGTGTTGCTCGCCTTGACTTAAGTAATCTGTGTTCAGCATGTCTCTCATTTTTCCTGAGAAAATACTGGGAATTCTTTATAACGAGAGCAGCCGAAGACTGAAATCTCAGAATTTTTCATGCATTCTGGTTTCCTGACCAGCTGCACAAAAGCATTCATGAAAGGGCCTTCCCTTATAGAGGCAATAGGTTTTAATTATACAGTACTTTTAAGAATGTGAAAAATACTGCAGTTCATTGGAGAACAAGACTTGAGCATTGTCCTTATAGTTACTGCTGCATCTAGATAGAAATGTTTTACTCCCCAAAAAGGTTTCTATAAACAATGCAATGAACATGTAAAAATATTTTCTGTAATTTATGTGGCATATGCAATATGCAGTATGGCATAGATGTTCAAGAGATTCAATATGGGATGACACTCATGACTTCAGCACTCTAGAGTAACTAATCCTTCCCCTGTTCCTATCACATTGTCAATCACATGTTCTTTCTTCTCTGAGTGCAATACACTAAGATTTTTTTCTGCTTCTCTATCAATCTCCTTTAATCAAAATATGAAACCAATATGGTTAGAGTCACATTTTCAATCCATTTTGTTAATGGGTTGCAATTGTTCAGCACAGATTCTGCTCCTTTCTCTATAACTTAAACTTATCCTTAGGAGAGATCCAGAATAAACTTGTATCTTCAGTAAAATGCCAGTCATGTTTCCACAATGATACAACAAGGGATGAGAAATGAATGATACATAATCATCTTCTAAAAACAGCACTTGGCATTGCTCAGAATTAACTGCTGACTGTTCAAATCTTATAATTTTTACTGGGTACAGTAGTGGAGGTCATTGCATTTTTTATTAGTGTCTGCATGACCATGAGATGCGAGAAGTATAATTCCGCATCATTTCATCACAAGGACGTCTGTCCAGGTTTACAGCTATTATTTCTGTCCTTATTTTTGAGCTTCAAGGTGATCACATTTCACTTAGTATGTAGACTAAGGGAAAGTTGGCAGCTTATAGGCAGTGCATGAAACACTTGGCATCTACTGAAAAATAAGTAAAAATGAATTCCTTTTTTTCTCTGCTAGTCTGCAGATGGAAAATTTATTTTTCAAAGTATTTCTGTGTAATAAAATTCCAAGATTTTATTTACTTGTTTATCTTTCTTATTTTACTTATACTGCATGTGGGACTTAGTCTGTTTAGATATTTAAAATAGGGAGGTAAATTAAATGAAATCTTATACCAGCCATGCACTGTGAGTTGGGCTGAATTGAGAAATCTGAATCTGGTTTCACACCCAACTCTCCTTATGAGTCAAAGAAATATTACGACACTGGAATCATGAATTCTGGAACAGCACACTCTGTAAATAAAAGTCAATATGGGCATGGAGGGAAAATATCAATTTTCATTTCAGAGTTTGGATCTGATATTTTGGTTCAGGTCTAACTCCCTTTATCTCTCTCAACTTTCAATTCAGAAATGTAGGAATTGTGTACACTGTTGTTAGATTCCCAGAAACGAAGCAGTTCCTGCTAGCTGCTTTCCAGTTTTTCATGCTTTGCTTCCCATCATCATTTTCAATAAATCTGCAATGCAAACTGAAACTTGATATTTAATGTAGGGATAAACTTGTCTATTGCTACCGAGATATTGAATTTAAAGCATGGGAAACTGTGTAGTCTCACTTCAGTGCATTTTGTCATTGATGGTATCTCTCACTTTACTCCTTAAATATTGGTGGTTGCTGAAAGCTGGATCAGAACCTGAAGTCAGTTCTCATTTTTCACCCTTACTTAGGCAACCTTCTCTGGAAATCAATGTGATATAAACAAGCAGGAATTTAAGCAATACTTCATAATTAGGTCTGTTGGAAAAAGGAGCAGTGTGTGGTACCAAAAGGCAGTGCTGGTTTGTATTATCTCTTAGCTGGTCCTGGCAAAGCTACTCCAAGGGATGACACATCTCTGTTAGTCTCATTCTCACACAAAGCCAGTGGAAATGCTGTATGTTGGATAAAGCAGTGAAGATAAAGATGACAGTAAAAGTGTGAAATAAAGCAGTAGGCCAGGTGCTGAGAAAACAGTCTGGTTTTATTCCATTTGTAGATAAAGCTGTGACTGACTTTAATCATTTCACTTGTACTACGAATTAATTAGGACCTTAAGGTTTGACCAATACTGAATAATCACTCTAATAATCTACAATGTGCAACCTAGTTATACCATGAAAAGAGCAGTAATAATTACAGATTATAAATAACTTGGTAGACAAAACATGAAGACAGAGACCTCTCATTGTGTTTTTATATGAAATCACTACCTTTTGATCTTTTTTCCCTTTGATTTCTTATTGAAGAAAAGATAGCAATCTCATGTTAATATACTGCCTTTCACCTCAAAGCACATCAAAAAGGTATACACACATAGTAGCATGTGTGTATAATATCTGAGTTTGTGTCTTACATAAATATGAGGCCTTTATAGTAGCAAGGAGACGGAGGCTTAGAGGATGAAGTGGAAATAACCCCCAAATAACCAGTTTAAATTTGTTGGGCATTTAAGTCCCTAGAATATAATTATCCAGGTTGCACTGGTTCTGGGAAAGGGATTCCTGAACTTTTTAGGGCATGTAGCACTCAGCATTTCTGGTTTATCAATGCAAAGCCATCATCTTCATGACAATATGGTTGCACAGATTGGGCACAGATCACTTACTGTGGCCTCCACGACACTGGAAATAATCTCATCAAAACCATTGGGATTTTCAGTGATCTGCAAAGGCCAAAAGGATCAGTTTTGTTTCATCACCTGGATGACAATCACGCCCATCACCATGGCGGTGAGGAACTGCGTAGGCGCTGATTTGGCACAGTAACTGTTGCAGATCCGATGGTTTTGGGTTGGAGCTCCCACTGTCAAGTACGGTGCTGGCCTGATCTTCCTGAGCTTGTGAAAACCAAAGCCATAGCCTCAGGTCTGCTGTAGGAGAGAAGGGCAGAGAATGAAGGAGCAATAGCCCCTCCCTAGAGCTGATTGCTGTGCGGCAGGAGACACATAGCATTTAGGAACAATTTTGTCATTCCTTACCTGCAGGAAGCATTACACAGGGCAAAGTAGAGGAGCATCAGATAGCTGAGAATGAATGGCCTGAGCAGCACATGCAATGATGCTAATGGACAGAAAAAACAGCTGTTGTGTTCCTCATGGTCAGAATAGACGCAACAATGCATGATCACTCCATTAAACACACCAGAATACAGAAGCTTTATGTCATATATATTAAGTTTCCTTCTTACTCTTCTTTGTATATTAGAAATAAACAGAAAGAAGGAGGCTGGGTAGAAATAATAAATGGAGAACTTTGCAAAGGTTGCCAATGCATAGAGTTATCAGACAAACTTAGTAATGGAAATGATGTAGTAGAGTCTGAGGCAAAAGGAGGAAGGCAGAGTCTGAGTATGCTTTGGGAAGGAGGGAAGGAACAGCTTTCAGGGAGTGCTCAGAGCCTTGCAGAAGTGATCTGAAAGCAACATCGATGTGTATTGGAGTTTACAGTTTGATGAAATCTATCCAAGCCTTTCTTCCTCCTCCGGACTTCACAGAAAACATCATGTGTTACTCTAACGAATAATGGGGCTAGAAAGATGAGCAGTAAATAGCATTTTCTAATGTCCTATCACGTCAATCATGCTTTTAATCTTGGCTATGTCCACTGCATTATTGTGGGATGGTATAAGCCCTGCCCAATGTCAACCTTGGTTACAAACAGCATTCATTTTCTCAGATGAGCCATTTCCTTTTGGCATGGGCAGCAGTTGAGCCAGATTGGTTTCCCCAGGGCCCAGAGTAACTGTTATCTTTGAACTACTTTTTCCTGTTGATAATTTGGCCTGATCCTATGATCATAATAGCCAAATTGGGTTTTGGGGTTTTTTTCCATTAACATCATGAGCATCTCCCTTTGTTCTATAACACCATCAAGCTGGGACCTACTTTGGAACCACCAGTTCAGTGGTCCAGCAACTCACCATAGTCTTTTGCATACTAAGTATCTTCTTCCTTTGGTAAGACCTCTGCTTTAACCTGCATGGTAAACATAAGATTGAGATAGGACACACTCTGTCTCAGACTGACAAATACAAAAAAATCTTCACTGGCTTGTCACCTACCTGGACAAGAATTTCTTGCTTTCACCAAGAAAAAACATTATCAAAAGCAGTGGGCCTTCAGTGGTGACAACTTCTCTGATGACTGTGGGGATAAGGACATATCAGCCAAATTTCTTGAATTTTATATAGTCTGACTCAGAAATAGGGTGTATTTTTAGTTGAGAGTTAGTAAAAAAAAGTTTTAAATCATCTTACCCCTTACCTAGAGGTTCATTCAGGCTGGAAGCATTTTGAAACAATTCATCAAGGTGAATTTGTAATACGGAAACAACAACAACTACTGACGGATGAGTGGGGGCTTAGGGACGTTGTTATACATGGGGAACCAGATCCCAGTCAGAGGCACAAAATGTGGGGAAATGTCTGCAGAGGACATCTATAGCACTTATTTTTATGATGTGTTCCCCAATACTCTACTTATGTGATTTCATTCAGACGCAATAAGCTGCAATTAATTTTGCATTTGCAGAGCTACATGCCTCTCTGGGGGGTTTTTGCATTATTCATTATTCAAAGGTTGGCCTTGTCATTTGTCTGCAGAATGAAGTTCAGATACCTCTGGGTCTTGTCTTCAAAACTGTGAAAACCATTCTGAGTACAATAACCAGACAGTCTTCCTACCAGTCTTCCTACTGTCTTTTTCTAGCTGTGAGTACAGCACAGTTTAAAGCAAGAGGTTGTGAAATAGGCCATGTATGTCTATCATAACTGAATTAGATGTCCATCTCCTGCCTCCCTAGTTATGTCTAACACTTTAGCAAGTGCTTGTTTCTTGGCTTGGTTTCTCCAGTCTATCACTTTTCTTCTTCAGAAATAACCTTGGATTTTGTCCTCTCTTCACAGGTCTTTTCTTTTTGCAGACTAGTTCCTTAACTTTTCCAACACTTCCCATTTTTTCTCCCTAGCTGTCACACCATACCAATAGATTCATGCAGTAAACATCTCAACAACAGAATAACCTGAGAGAATGTAAATCAGCACAGAGCAGCTCAAAATCTGTCATGATCCCAATTTATGAAGCCCAGAGGTCTATAGATTTGGATCTCAATCACAGTCATCTCACAAAGAAATTTGCAGCCGGTTGTGTGTACCAATACCTACTCTATAACAATCTTGGTAAGTAACTAAATCTATTATTCAGTGTTACCTCTTAATCATTCTTCTTACCTATTCCCACCCCCCACTATTTCCTAGATAAAAACCAGAAATGCCTTGCCAATAAATCCTCATTTGAAATGAATGTGCAAGGCACAAAGAAGTACTCTGTGTGTGTCGTGTGTGCGTGTGTGTGCAACAGAGAGACAAAGCTTTTGGAGAATGGTATTAAACCAGCTAATACAGTTGGGACAAAAAATTAGGCTTCACATGTTTGTGCCTGGAAACTTGTCCATTTTTCCTAACTGTATCATTTGATCTAATGAAAGGATGTGCCTGTCCTACAGACCTTGCTTTATCAGAACTATAACAATACTTTTTTTATGCATCATAGTTCCCTCAACTCATGACTTGCTAGCAAAGCAAACTCATATGCAGTAATTAATCTGGCACTGCAATCCTGTCAGCACAGAGGAAATTTGAATGACATGAAGGAGTGGATGTGAGAGACTGAACTCAGAAACATCCAAATGATTCACTGCAACTAAATGAAGATTTAAGAATACACCTGTTCATCAACCCTGAGACAGCAGTGAATAAATGTGTTTCAGTAATGATCCAAAGAAACAACAAAACACAGCCCTCTATTATTAGGACTGACAGGAATAAAAGCAGAAGAAAAAATGCAGTGAATTGCTTGCTGCCTGTATTGGATTAACAAGTGAGTTATCCAAACAAAGATGGAGAACACAAAGTGAACCGATACTTCTTTTTATGCCTGATGGGGCAAAAACTACATGCTTGACTTATGCTGAGCATCACCTATTTATAACCATGCTCCTGCAGACTCAGTGGAAATTCTCCTGTAATCAGATGTTCATTGCAGCATCTGGCCTTCAATCAGGACCATGCCTTTTTATTCTACAGTAGAGCAACGCATACAGTCAGGTACTTGCAATGTGAATAAACGTGTCAGAATAGTGACCTTTATTTTTAGCAAAGTGGATAAAAATTAGGAATTTGAGCTACAGCAACCTCTTTTTATCTGAAATTTTTGTGCAGTTGGATTATGTAGGATTATGTAATTCTATGCACTGAAATCCACTACTACTGCTTTCATGTTGGATAGCTAGCAAATCGGTAATAGCACTGTGTGTGCGGTAAATAATTCAAAATTATTAACACAAGTAATGACTGATATAACTATCTTCCTTTTGAATACAAAATTCCTGGAAATTATCTTCCCTTCAAAAAAAATCCATTCTTCCTGTGAGATAACTTATTCCCATTTCTCTTTAGTATTACTAATATTTTGCCCCAGATCTTTCAAAGATAAGACAAATAGGCAGCGTTCTCAGAAGCATGCAAGTAATAGAAACATTTAAATCCTGGCAGATGATTTCTGAGGAAGTTTTTAAAGCGACATAAACAAGGCAGACTGGGAGGGCAGAACTATGTTTTAACAACCAGGATATAGAGGCTGACAAAGTTAAAATGAGAGAGATGGAATTGAACTGCTTCTGGCTAATAAAGCAAATGGTAACTCAACTGTGTATCTCTGTTAAAGAAGTGGATAAAGGCTGCCTCACTTTATCAGCATGTTGCCGTTATTTCCAGTGGCATATACTGTACATTGCATCAGGGAGAACCTCACACTGAAACTCTGAGCCTCTAGACTCCCTCGAGTCCTCTTGCTGTACTACAACCTTTAAAATAAACCCTCATTCATATCACCGTTTGTAAATCTGTCCAGGTTTTGAACAAACCTAGGTCTGTTTCTCAACTGTGTCTTCCCTCACATTATCCATTCAAACAAGAGTAATGTGCAGCAAAATACAGGTGTACTCATTTATATTTTAGTGAACTTGGGCAGCATTTTAAGTAGGAAGAAACAGAATCCTTCTTCTAGCAGAACCCGTGCCTTGTTGAACAGGGAATCCCTCGCAGGTCATCCCCTTGGATCATCCCAGTTGCTGAAAGGAGCGGTGGTTAAGACCAGGAAACTTCGTATGACCTGTGTCTTATCTATTTACTTTTGTAATCAGGGTGTCTGATGCAAATGGGTAAGTATTGTTTGCTAGAGCATACTCTAGGTATGCTTTCTTAGGCAGCTTCTTTTTTCGTTAAAATTGCCTATGCACAAAAATTCACGTCTTTAATATTTCACAAACATTTGCTGGTTTACAGAAGAGTCTTGAAAATAAAATTTTATTTTATGCAAAATGCAAGGAAAACTAATTCTGCAAGAGGAAGCTGGCTGCTTCAAAGCCAGTATCAAACACTTTTTTTTTTTTGCAAGGTCATAATGTCCTTCCAGACAAAAAAGTCTGATACCTTACAAAACTTTTGAGAATTTGCATCATTCCGAAGGAATTATTTCTTACTCTTTCGGTACAACACTCAGCACTGTTGTTGGTCCCATGACTGACTGGTGCAGCTCCATGCTATTTTTAGACCTTTATTGCTCAGTTCTCTTTAGTTTTTTTCACATTATGGACAAAAAACCTGACTATTTGTATGTCTCCTATAAAGTTATTAACCAAGGCTGTTTGTGTCATGGAAACAAATATAACTTCAAAATGAGATGTGAAATTTGAAGTGGGCTGTTTCTCTCACTGATTTATATTCCTTTTATTTCTTAAGTCCTCCCTGCCCTTAAGTCACAAAGTTGGCCAATTACAATTACACTCCAAAGGAAACTGTCCCTAACAGGTTTTGATCCAATGCAAAAGATCTCTCAGTTTTCATTTCATTTCCCCTTGTATTCAGGGGCATTAGTTATTTATAACCAGGAAATTACTTTTAGTCATTCTACTGAACAAGATAGGAAGAAAGCAACAGGTAAAAAGAAGTTAAAACCACTTTTGAAGCTAGCAGAAAAAACATCGTTTAGAAAGCAAAATTCTGACTTGTGTCTGAAATAAAGTTCCTGATCCTTGGAGTCAACAGCAGGGTTTATATCGAGGTCAGCTGGACAGTACCAGCGCCAAAGGTTTTGTGATGCCAACACAGGTGCTGAGCACGCGGCTCAACAGGTCGGGGGGGTTGGAGGGATCCCCCTATCACCAACAACATGGCCTTCCTAGCCTGTGCTGTATGGCAGTGTTAACCAGGGTGACTACTGAGAAGTCTTAGGGCAACCACACAGAGCAGGAACAAACTTGCTTACAGTACAGCAAAAAGCTGTCTTTCTCCCTGTTATATTCTCCCTCTTCAATAATGGATCCAAGCAGAAGAAGGAAAGATTTTGATTTTTTAACCAAAATGAAATCAAGCCTCAAAATCAAATCTGATTTCTAACTTTGCCAACTATAGGGTTCATAGAATTGTGCTCCAAGCCTTTTTTATAGTGATCTGAAGCTCAGGTCTGAACTTCGGCACAAATTTTACTGACAGATCCAGAGGAATTTGTTCTGGAATTTACCTTGGGTAACAGGGCAAAATGCTTTTCAGGAGTTGTTAGAAAAATACACTTCTGTAAGTATATGTTCCACATGAACATCTAGCACATTTATAAAGAGGGCAAAGGGATGAGAGAGCCAGTAGCAGCAATGGAAGTAGAAAAATACTGGTAGATCAGCATTATGTAAAGCATGACTGTGTCTTTCTTTCATTTTTAATTTATTTGTTTTTTGTAATTTCTGGTGGTGTTCAGAAATACATTTGACCAAGCTTGCCTCTTTAGACTAAATTTTCTTTTGCCTGGGTGGATTCTGTTCCCCATATACTCTTTCTTGCCTTAGCTAGGAGAGATAGGAAATAAAAATCTGGAGGAAACGAGAGAATCAGTTCTAGTTTGCGTTAATAGTGATGGAGTCAGAGCTGACTTTAATATGGGTAATGTGAGAACACAGATTTTTCCTGACAGCCAGACAGAGAAGCCTTCGTAATTGGAAAAACCTGTAGTGAGTAATGAAAATATATATATGTGCATATATGTGTGTGCATGCAGCTGACAAAGAAAAACGGGTTCCTTTGCTCCTTATTTTAAGAAATGAAGAATTGCAGCTCTCCATTAGGTAAAGCATTTCTTGGAGGAGATGAATAAACAAATGCCTAGCAAGCCATCGGTGAAGGTTGAATAGAGCTGAGATGAGGCAGGCACCACACTGAATGGCATTATAAATCAAAAGACACCGAATAAATAAAATGACTGGTTGGAAGAAGTTGATTATGGGTTGGCTAACACTTGACTTTAGTCTGTGACGAGGCTGAGGAGACGCCCTGGAGGCTGGGAAAGTAGAGGAAGAAGCGGTTTAGAGATTTCTAATTGGCTAACGCTTGACTTTAGTCTTTTTACGAGGCTGAGGAGACGCCCTGGAGGCTGGAAAAGTAGAGGAAGAAGCGGTTTAGAGATTTCTAATTGAAGAAGTAATGGAGGATGAACTCCAAAGATTCAGCTGTCTGACAAGGAGGTACTAAATAATTAAAGCTGGCAGTTGTCTAGGTTGAAAATGGTTACATCAAAGCTGAAATGTGGTCAGTGTCTCCTAAAATAAATTCAGAAAGAGAAGGGGAGATTTAAACTTTTGAACACAAACATGTGTTGCATGAGTGCTAAAATTCCACAGACAGCTTATATTAGTTGGTCTTTTACAAATGTCCTTTGTTTTCTGTTCATTTCTTCATTCTTTCCTTCAATCCTTCCAGCATTAACTGCAGTGGGAAAAACTTCTCATGGTCTTCCTTTAAGACAAAGCAAACTGAAAAAAGAACAGCACTAACACATACGCATTCTTTTTGACTGAATACAGCATTGCATTTACTTTTTCCTTAATTAATTCTATTTTTGAATGGCAGCTTAGGAAAAATAAATTATATACTGAGGTACTAGTCACACAAGTGCAAAATTCAATAAACTGTTAACTGTGTGAATCTGTTAAAATTTTGCCTGCTCCATTACATGCACACGACTTAAGTTGAAGCTCAGCATATTTAAAAACTCGGACATAATTGTGCTTTCCTGAGGGAGCGAGGCTTAATAAGTACTCATACGTCTTCCCACTTTGTTATTACTAGATTATTGCTTTCTTATTCCACTATCTTAACTTGTATGACTTGATTGTTCAAATAGAAACTCATTGACTTGAAAATGAGCCGCATTCAGTTGGCTCTACAACTTTTGCCTCGGAGGATAATTTTTAATAATGTAAACCTCATGAAACCACAGACATCTGCATAGGAAGAGAAAAGAATGAGGCAAGTATTTCCACTTTGTCTTCAAGAGAACAAGAGGCATGAAGGGACATTATATTTTTGTGTTTCCATGTCTGCAGTTCTTAACCAAATGCTTTAACATTTCTGAAGTCCTTATTCAAGCAAAATGATTAACTTCAAAGTCTCAGAATATGGCCACAGGCCTGTAAAACCATTAGGATCATCTTGGTCGATGTGTTGTAGGACTGTAAATTGCTAGAGGGTGGTTAATAACAAGGTTGAATTTAGCATTCAAAAGAGAACCAGACAAATAGATTGGAAACCTCCATTTTCCATGTGCAGCGAGGAAGTTACAGGACAGACGGGAGCACTGTAAACTCTTAAATGGTCTAAGAAAAAATCCCTTGCTTTTGAGCTGAGAAGCTTGCCGCTAATGCTGAAAAAATAGTTGACTCAGGCGCACTGATGAAAGAGGACACAGATGCTGCATTGGAATTGAGCTGCAAATCACAACATTTATTTACTGCTGCACGCGTGCACATACACACATGGACATAATTTGTTGTCCATCCTGCAAATTCAAGGCATAGCATGACACCTCTCATGAGGGATTCCCAAGTCCCGCTTGGGTTGGTTGTTTGGAGAGAAAGGAGCCCTGCTCCTATCAGTCCAGGCTCAGCATCTACCAGCCTGACTCCTTACACTGCTGCCCCAAGGCTGGGCGAATCATTACTCCAAATTTCACAGCCTAAATACATCTATTTTCGTTCCAAGGATTGGCCTGTTGCCATCCCAACGCATTGGATTCTGTTCATTTCAGAGTGTGATCAATGTTCACATTCACAAAGCCAAACACCTTGAAGTGTGACACGTTATAAACAAAATCACCCACATTTAAGACCTCCCTTTTTACTGGACGTGAATAAGAAGGCAAAACATTTGCTGATCCATCCTTTCCAGGAAAATCCCTACATGACTCTCGCAAATATCCGCAACTAGATGCACTGAGTAACTTGTACTTCCTTTAAAATGAAGACAAGGTGGATGGTGTGCTTGCTCTCTGTATTGTATCTTCAGAGGTGACGGAGCTTGCCAATAGGCTAAAGACCTGCTTGCAGGCATCTGCAAACCTGTCACCCTGCGGCTGCAGCTGGTTGACAGGGGGAGGCTTATTCTGAGTCCCCAAAGAGCGGCCTGACAGCGCATCACCTGAGCCCAGCGCTCTCCCCAACATGAAACCAGGGAATGGCACTCTTGGAGACTCGTTTCTCTGATCATAATGCTGTGTCTGGCAATTAATGTCAAAGTTAATTAATATAGCTAATTCATACACATTAGGAGATAGATAAATATCCACTAGAAATGCAGCTGTTTTCACCGTCCTCTTTTATTAATGTTACCAAACAAAGATCAGCTGCCAAAGTCTTACAGTTGTTACTGATCTGGGATGATATATAAAACGTACACTGGGGCTTAAAAGTTCTCTTTCACCAACCCCTTCTTCTTGCCACTCAGTCCATCCTCACTTTGACAAATGCTCTCTACCAATGCCAGCGTGCCCTGCCATGAACAACTCCTGCCTTCTGTAATATTAACAATCTCAGACAGCATAATTTGCACAGTGCTTAAGAGGGTTTTGTTTGTTTGTTTTATTGACATGTAATAGAAATAGATGAATAAAATCTGGCATTGACTGATCAGAAGCTTCTTGCACAAAACACAGCACAAAACGCAGTGCTGTCTGGATTGCCTCCAGATTGAATTACTGTGTTTCAGAACTGATGAGGCAAATCTAGGATTTGGTGGAGATTCGTATTGCAGAGCTATGGGCTGGTCTTCCCAGAAGTTTGGAAGAGTCAAGGGAGAAAGCCAAACACCTGAACCCATTGGAAATTGATGGGCAGATGTTCTTTAAAATTGCTGAGAACCTTTTGCAAGCAGGGATGAAAGCAGCAAATGGTAGGAAAAAGGAGGATGGCAAGTGGATAGAAAACAAAGAGGTTTTTTTCCCTCTGGAAGATACTAAAAGAAAGGAAAAGCTCTCTCCAAAAATGATCTTTTTTTTTCCTATCTATGTCGTAAACAAAAATCTAACACTCTTTGGACAAAAACAATCAAAAGAAATCAATATACTATAACAGAATTCACATGCCAGGTTTATCAGGTGTTTCAGTGCAATACGTATTTCTACTTTTTCTTTTTTTCAAAGAAAACAGCCGCATTCTATTTATTTTGTCAACACTCCACATTTATTTTTAATAATAAATAAAAGGCAGATACCTTGGCCGTATCTTATATTTGACTGAAATACTTGCAGACTTCTTTTGCAAGTCATATTTTCTTTTCCTTGACAAAGTGAGGAAAAAATACTGTTGTCAGGACATGGAGGCTGTTGTGGAACCCTTCTGGAAAGCTGCTTTGACTGGGGGATTTCCAGGAGTCACACCAGCAGACAAGTATTGCACTAGTGAATGAGAATCCTACAGTATGTTTTGCGACCAAATGCATTTAAAAATATCTACAAAAAGCTGACTTTTACATGGCTGAATTAATAGCCCTTAAAAAAGACCTATTATATTGTTTTGTTAATGCAGTTGTTGAAATACTTTCATCCAGCTACAAAGAAGAGATCCAGTAGGCTCTAACTGGTTACATTTTCATTAAAACAGAAATATAGTGCCATGATGGCAAGGAGATAATTTTTTAATTGGATCAGGGACAGCGCAAACAATTTTTATCAGACATCTGTTTTAAAGTCTCACTTCCTAGACTTGTAAGTTATGTGACAATTAATTTTCATTACAAAGCAGTCCCAACCTCTGAGGTTGGAAACACATGAGTTTTCTTTTCCTTCTCTCCCTGAAATGCACAGTTCAGAAGAAGACAAATAACATAGCTTATTTTAGTTTCTTAATTCGGAGAAATATAATATTGAATTAATCCAATCCCTTGCTAATGTGGAACCTGACAGTAGTTTTAGGGGTTTTTACATTTAGGAGTAAGAATTGTACTATCTTTTCATGGGAACTTTTAGCTTAATATAACCTTTTGCAACTTATTGAAAGTCTCTGATGTTCACCGTATGTTCCGTTTCTGCTTCTGAAAAGTTCTTTTACAAATAAATACATCCAACCAAAAACTGCTGTGTGCTACTCTAAATCTGGACAGAACAACTCGAAAGGAAAAGAGAGGTAATTTAGGAGGAAAAAGCAAGGAAAATTTACTTTACCTGTGTTTACATGACAGATGGTGAGCAGAATCCTGGGTAATCTGTTAGTCCTTGTGAGTGAAATCAATTAAGTTTAGAAAAGCTATTTATTGCCAGGGAGATTAAAAAGTAATTAGCAATTATAAAGAAATCTGCAAGGGTCCTAATTATAATGAAGCAATGAGTTTAGTTTCTGGACAGGAGGGAGGTTCTAAATACAAGGGAAGTTTGTATCTAATCTGTTGTTTATTAAGAAAATAGCAAGCCCTATCTTTTTGCTGTTATGGTGATGATCTCTGGAAAGGCCTCCTGGATTTTTATCACGATGCTGACACAATAACAACAGCCCTAATACCAGTTTATTAAAACCCAACTGCAGGATTAAGTACTTAGTTAAGAACATTTAGCAACAGATAGGAAAAGAAGATCTTGCTACTGTTGTATCTCATATTCTTTCATAGTTAATCAAAACTTTTCCTGCAGTTGCTTTTAGTTTTGTTTAGTCATTTATTTGTACCATTACGATCATGTTTTTTTCCTCTGCTTCCAAGAGCTAGGCATAAGGTACTTCTGAGAATAATTTAATTGACACCACTAAGTTTCCATGAGGTGTACATCTGGCTCCCAGACAATGATTCAAAACTAATTCCACACGTTTGAGCCACATAATATTTTTCTAAGTTCTTGCAGTAAGCAAATCTTTTTCTTGTTTAAAAAGTCCATTGGTTTTAGGTATGCAGATCTTTTTAATGAAAGCACTCGCTCAAACCTATATGAAGAAAACTTGCTTGCGGAGAGCTCTGCTGATGGAGGATGGCTGGATGATACACAAATGCCCAAGCAGCTGTTTTGGGGTGCAAGGTGAAGTGGAAGCTCTGCAAAGATGCTCCAAAGCAGTTCCCAGTGCAAAGCAATTTACCAGGTGATCACCGGGGATCTCTGACTGCTGGAAAACACGCATGAAACCCCAGCATAAAGGTGGTCATGGAACATTTCTGTCAACCATACAGATATAAACTAGGGAAACACCTAAGATGAAGGAAAAGGCAGCAGCAACAAAACCCTAGAATTTATGGGACATGTGAGGATGTGTGGTTTGTTGAAGAGGCTTAGGCATGCCATGAAGGGAGGTCTTCTCGGTCACTTGCTGTCCAGAGTGCGTGAGTTTCTTCCCCGCTGTGCCACTGTTGTTATTCCTGGCTCTGATAGACACATGGTAAAATGGAAATTTAAGCCTCTACTGTTTCGGTGTGATGCGGTGACCCTTCAGGAAGACAGCTCCTGCCAGTAATGGTCGCTCAAACAGTAGTGGGAGTTCTTTATAGCTGAGGGCTTCTTTAAACTAGATTTCTTTGTTGACATCTTGTAAGAAATGCTTTTCTCCATGTAAACTACTCTCAGATGGCTGTGCTGAACAAAATATCCCTATTTTTACTTTCAGTTACCAGTGATCATCCTCAGAAATGTGTTTCATTAATATATGGGTGAGGTATGTATATATCCTCAACACCTCTGGTTTTGAATAGTCTCTTCAGCACATTTATAAGAAAAACATCCATATTTTGAAGCCTGATATGCAATATTTAGAGTACTGAACTAAAATAATTGTGACAAGCATTGAGAAATTTCTATTCTAGTTTACTCTTTTCAATGGTATACTCCATGCTCTTCAGCAGAATACCTAAACAGCTATAGTCTTACCCAAAAAACAGTACCCTCAAAGTCTTTTGAATTCTTCTGTAAGGCTTAAGGTTTTTTCTTCCCTGTCTGAGAACTTTTAAAGCTTTGGTAATTTTTTTGTTTTGTTTAAGATTTTGTATTTTTAATATATTGCTTCTTTTCCATCTTTAAGATATTGTTTGCGTAATTAAATGCTTAGAAACTTCTGGTATGTTCATGCAACCAGCACAAGAACAACTTTCCCCTCTTAACAGCTACCTTTTTGAGAGCCCGTCTTGATTAATACGCATCAAAACCAAATCTGTGAATGCTTTCCTCAAGCCATTCAATATGTAAGCATGTTGCTACGTGTAAATGACTTTGGCATTCATATCTGATCATCTTTTGTTTCTTCTGTCTTTCTCTTTCTCTTCTTCACAAATTCTGGGGTGCTATAAGATAAGAGAGACAGAAAAGGATAGAAAAACCCCAGATATGAAGTTTAAGGTTTTTGAAGTTTGTAGGCTTAATGTTAGGCTTCCAGGACCACGTATAGAGGTTTAAGTAAATGTTGCTTAGTCTTAGAGCTGCTAGGTATTTATAGCTTCTATGATTCTCAGTGAAGCAGGTCAATGTTCAAGATGCCTGTAAAGCAGACTACTTTAATTAAATATTTTCACTGTGGATTCGGGGACCCAATGTTAAGCATAAGAGTAAATACAAAAGACGGTAGTAAGAGAACACTCCACTGCCCGCTGTTATCTGAGCTCCCCATCAAAATTAGTCCTGTGAATGCAAAATGAGAAGCACTATTTTTAAAACTTTCTAAAACGGCTCAGGCCGATGTTGTGGTCCTGAATGAATGAAAGTCCAATATTTTCCATATTCTTCCTAGTATTTTACTGTTACTTTTATCGAATCTTCGTGAGGTCTTTCCTTCTTTCATACTACCTTATCCTTCTTAGCACATGAATAATTTCATGACTTTGTAAAGACCTAGAGATGAATTAAATTTGAGATGAAAGGAGAAGAGATTAATAGTGAAAAGGAAAAATCTTTCTCCTTTAAAAAAGCGACTCTACTACTACAAATTGCCCACCAGTGCTTTTCCGAGAAGTATTTATGATCACAGATGTTTATAAGCCAAGACATTTTTGTAAAAAAAATTATGTGTTTAAGGGATAGTTTTATGCATGTAAGGAACATATCCTTAACAACTCATCTCCAGGTTTTATTTTTAGAACAGTGCCACAATATTTTAGTATAATTTATTAAAAACTTAATAGGCCGTTAGCTCTCAAGGTGTAAATGAAGCATGTAGGAGGAGAGGGATTACTACTGTACAGCTCCTGCAACAGGGAATAATTATAGTCCTTCTAGAATAAGAAGGGGGTGGAAAAATACTGAGTAATAAGTTCTATATACTTTTTCCTTCCAGTGACAGACTGATTCAGTTTTAAAAATCGCATATTTATTAGCTCCTGCTGGATGTTTGTCACCCACCATGTGACTGGTCTACAGAGAGGAGGAATGGTTACAGTCAGAGAGGGCTCATCTCTGGCTCCTCCGGGTTGTAGCTCTGAGAGTTGGCAGTAGAACCACTCCTGTCCTGTCCAAGAGAGTGGCTCTCTGGGGCACATTTTCAAAAGGACACTGAAAAATTTGGAATTAATTAGTTTGCTGGCTCCGGTTCTCTAAATTTGGTTGTTTGTTTATATTGTTCCGACTATTCCTAGCTGAAATTGGGAACTTTTTTTGTCTGTGTGCTGTATTTAAAGACTGTGTCTGTCCCAGGGAGTTTGAAGTCAAGCTAGCCAATGATAGGAGAGAAAAAGCAGAGCTTGAGAAATGAGCTGGCTTGTCAGAAAAATGCGGTAGCTTGGTGGCAGGCTCAGGAAGAGAAACCCGACTTCCCCTGGCTCCTACGTGAATGTCTTATTCACACAGGATCAGTTGCTTGTGCACCTCATCCAGACCCTTTGAAGCTGATGGAGATCGATCAGGCTTCGGTTCTCATGCGTGCTAAAGAGTACTTCATGGACAAAGGCGTTTTTCTCTAGAATTCATGGATACACCCTCCTTCATCCCACTTTACAATGTCTATCCGTTTCACAAAGACGAATTTTACTTTGTATATAAAACAGTTCAGTTTGGATTCTCTATGCACTGAAAATTGCCATTTATTTTGGTTCGGAACACTCTTTTTTATTTTTCATTAGTTACAAGAATGAATAATGTCTTGTGCTTTTATAAATCCCATGAGGATTTTGAAAATTTCTTGTAACTATAGTTATAATACCAAAACGAATTTTGTTCAGTGAGGAAGAAATGCCAATCCTTCTCATTTGTTCTTTATAATTACTTATGAATTATAGTGCCTCGAAGGAGCCAAGCTTGCCGGCTTTTGACCAGAGACAAGCCATAACCTCTCTTTAAATTGTAGATCTCTGAAGAGGCTGAACCTTAGTCTTCTTCAGAAAACATCTTTTAACATGTGAATAACTAATGCTGGCTAGTTAAAAACAAACTACTAAACTGCCTTAAAGTGGTTAACCTCAGGTATGTTAAACACAGACAGACAAGTAATTTCTCTGAAATACGGTTTTCATATGTGGTCTATGTGAACCCTCGGATAATGTTTTCTCAGCAGCTGAGATTTCTTCCTGAATTGCATGAATCAACTATAGAAGAAAAAGCTTTTACAGAACAAAATTATTGTAAAAGGTTATCAGAATTGATGGACATTCTTCCAAACAAATCCCCTCTGTGTGGAGCATAGGGGTGCTTTTTAACTTCAGGCTGTTACCTTATTCCATACAGGGCAGCAGGAGGATCAGGCAAACTGATGCTTCTTTTCTCTTTGAATCTGGACTGAGGTTTAATTTCTAGCAAAAAGAAACCTGTTCTTCTTGAGCTAAGAACAGTTACTCCATTTCCAATACCACCTCTGCATCAGGTCTACTCTGTCAGAAAAGGACATGAAGCCCTCTGTTATCCACCTCCAGTCATATTCCTGCTACTACCGACTTCATTGCTAGCAAAGGTACAGTAAGTGCATAAAACCTGGAAAAAGGAACTTTTAAAGGGTTTGTGGCAAGCAAAGCTTTGTCAGGGAGGCCGTGCTCGATCCCACTGATTGCTAGAAAGCACAGCCTATGGCAAAGCTGAACTGTGCATTTACAGCCAGGATCTTCACAGTCCTTAGCTGGGCACTTAATGTAGATGGAAAGATTTATTTTACATGTGCAGACCCATTGTTGCCAAACACTGGAGCACTAATTCTCTCACATCCTCTACAGGTCTAAAGGCTATTGACTATGTTACAGAGTCTATAAGCTGGCCATCACTTTACTTAGTTTGGGCATTATAAACTGAAGTATCCACAAATTGGCAGACATTATTGAGGATGCTGATCTGAGAAATTGTCCTTATATCTATTTGCTTGTCATATAGGAGGCTGGGAATCTTACACTTCCTAGTCAGTAATGAGTTACTCCATTATTACAGCTCAATTAGCACATTTAGCCTAATTATTTCAGATTTGTACTATGATTTGAAAATATAACTGACTACAGATGTTGTTAGTTGTTGGTGTGTGACATGGACTCAGCCATTCATTTTGTTATTAGTATGTGGCAACTCGAAGGAAATATTGGGCACAAGAAGAAAAGCGAAGGGAAAGCCATAAAAACAAGGCAGTGGTTGATGCTCTTGCACTGGCAAAGGAAAGTCTCGTCAAATAATCCATAGTTTCAATGTTGGTAGTATTTTACCAGCAGCAACTCTTTCTTTAATCAGAAGGAAGACTGCAAAGATTGCAAAGCCTCTGGAGTGAAATGCTGAGCAACCAGGCAGCAGGATCCAACTCATTGCTATGACCTACCACGTACATCTGAAGCTGTGCGTACCACTTTACACTCTTACATCCTGGATTCCTGACACACTCAACATTTCCATTGAAATAATAGAAAATAAAAAGTAAGACAGCCTACACTGGCAGAAGATAGATGTAGCAGGTTTGTGTTGGCCGTTAATAATTATATAGCAATAGAAAACCCAGGGCAAAAAGGTAAGTAAAAAAGGTAGGATTTTTCCCCTGTCAATGAATGTAGAAAAATACAAACCAGTAATGATTATGGTTAATGGGGGAAGAGGAATGAAGGCTTAAAATTTTCAGCAAGCAGTAGTGCGTAGGGTAAGGCATTCAACTGGAAGGGATCTGGCTTGGGAGCTGGCACTGTTTCTGGAACCACACTTCCAAGGCTCAATTTCTCTGGGAGTAGCCACATCAACAACCCTAGAAACATTCCCTTGCCTACAGGATAAATCCTAATTCAGCAGTGGCAAATTTCCTCCGGGGGTCTCTTCCAGACGGGCTCCAAACTGTAAGAGTTGCCCTTGACAGCACACCAGCCCTGGTGTAAATAAGAGCAATAAAACACTGTCAGAATTTCAACCAACCTACTGCTTGTAGCAAAAGGGGCTGTATGGAGCAAAGCGCTTGTAGCAGCCACCTGTAATTTCATTTTAACGCCTAAAATTTCATTTTAATTCCTATCACCTGCTTTTGTTGTGCATTTAACCTTTCCAGCCTGGCCCCCCCTAAACACCAGACTTCCCCTTTCGGCCCAATTATCGCTAATCCAATACAGCCCTTGTAAAACCCTGCCCC
>NW_009201244.1:0-293 GCF_000690835.1 Fulmarus glacialis
TATATATATATATATATTTCTTTTACCATGAAGCTAATCAAATATTGGAGGAGAAGCCCCAAGATATGGAATCTCCATCCTTGGAGATGCTCGGAATATGACTGAAAAAACCCTGAGCCATCTGGTATAATTTGAGTGCGGGATTGGGCTAAATGACCTCCAGACATCCCTTCCAACCTACATTGTTCTGCTATTCTAATGTTAAATGATTACATGGGCTAAAAAGCTGCTGGACAAGTGGGTAGTCTCTGTGACAGGATGTGAGAGAGATTTTTTTTTTTTTTTTTTTGGGG
>NW_009201244.1:322-29992 GCF_000690835.1 Fulmarus glacialis
GGAAAACTATATATAGTTATTCATAATCAGGACTTGGCTTCAAGAAGACATATGATTAATTGCGTACAATGTGGGCATCCTCCACTACGTAGCTGTAATACAGAGTCTCTTAGACTGGAACAGAGCTCTGGAGGTCTCCAACTCAAGACCACTTGTAAGTAGATCAGGTTGCTCCAGGGCCACGTGTATGCCTTCCAGGTCTGAATGTCTCCAAGGATGGAGCTCTCGCAGTCTCTTTGGGCCTCTTCCAGTGTTTGACCTCCCTCACATTGAAGGAGTTTTTCCTTATATTTGGAAATTATGCTGGCCATGACTGTAAGCAACCTGATCTGCTGGGACCTGCTTTGAGTGATGGGTTAGGCTGGTGACCTCTGAGGTCCCTTCCAACCCTTCATTGCTCTGTGATCCTATGTCGCTTGACCACTTGGTAGATCTATGCAGGCAGATTGCTGAATTCTCACAATAGCCCTGTGCAATAGGCGTAATGCATTCTGAGTAATGAGTTCAAGGTTCAAAGCATGAAGCATTGTCTTAGTTTTCAATATGTTTTTATGTTAGGCTAGTACAGCTCGAAGGAGCGGCGTGGCAGTTCATGTCACCCTGCCCTTACTCTGCGGCGTCATTCAGAAGTGCGAAGGTGAACGTTACCTCCGCTGTCGTTGCCTCCTGCCCAGCTGGCCTGTTTTCAAACAGACTTCAGCAGCTTTTGCCCCCACTTCATTGCTGCTTTTGAGGAAGAGCCCTGCTTAGCATCTGCAAAACTCCATCAAAACACTGGGTTTGGTTTGTCTTGTTCCTTGGTTTTTTTCAAGAGATGCCTGTGGTTTTCAGACAGCAGAGCTTAAAGTCAACCAAACTCTTCATCATCATACTTTTTTTTATGCATTTGGAGGGAGATTCTGTACATCCTTGTGATATGGAGGGGAAATGCTCCATTCCTTAACCTCCTTCTAATGAGAGAAAGTCTCCCAAGAGGAAAAGCTTTGACATCAAAATCTTGTGGTTTAGTGGATGACAGTTTTCTGTGGATGCGGTGGAATGGGCTGGGTCTGAATGACTAGTTGTAAGATGTGCCTGAGGGCTCCTTGGAAAGCTATTCTCTTGAGCTGTGTTAGTGCTATACAGGAAACTTTGGAGAGAGACTCGCTGTTCTAAGAGGGAAGTTTTTTAAAAGAAATAATAGACAATTTATTTAAACATTAATGTTGAGCCTTAGAAGACAGCTTTGGTTTTTTATATGGTTGATAAGGTAGCTGTTCTACAGTCTGTTCTTTTTTGGGGGAAAAAAGAGATCATTCTTAAAACCATTGCACCATCTAATTCGATTGCATTATAACACATTACATTTCTTCTGATAACTCACCTGCTGCTAGTAACCACCGAGAGAGTGGCAGCATGTATAGAAGTAAGAAGTTAAGGATAAAATATGTTAAGAGTCTCCTCAGACACCAGGGTTCTTGTGTAAATAACTTGTTATGAGTGGCTGCTGATACCTAAAAATCAGGTTGAGTTGCCTTTCAGGAGACTGTGCCTACTCCGCGGCTGCGTGGATGGCCCCACATGCTTTATTGGCATCACAGTATTTGAACTTGGCTGTTGGAGGCAGTGTTATGAATTTCCTCATTAGTGGTTTTTTTTATGGCTTACTCTGCTTGTACGAGACAAACATAATGAGTTCTATTTTCCATAATTTTTAAGATCTATAGAATCTATAAGATCTATTATCCCCTTTTATAACAAGGAGCTGAAGCTTCTTTTTTTTTTTTTTGAGTGTCAGTTTTGGCACAGATCATCATATTTTTACTATTTATTCTGAAAAATCACCACTGCTTATTTGTTAGGAGTCTTGTTCCCTCTGACTTCAGTTTTATCTGAACACCACGTGCTCTTGTTTGCTAGGTCCTTCATCCAGCAATGGCAAATATCTGGTTTCTGGTGACAAATTTATTTTAAAAACATGCTTTTTAACTTGTTGGCCTTAGCCAAATGTAGTTTCAGTGCTGCGGCTTCCATGCGTGGTCTTGGCCGTGTGTTACTACAGCTTGGGGACTGCCTTTGAGCAGGGTTTGGTTGACCGACCTTAGCACCACGGCGGTGAGCGCTCTGGCAAGGCTGGTGCAGGGTCAGCAGGGGAGAAGTCTGGTTTCTGCCGCCTACGAGTTGTGTAGGTCTTGGTTTTGCCCAGCTCCATCCGCACAGGAACCTGGAAGAGGTGGCTTGTACGCAGCTGACGCTGGGGATGGTGTGGATGCAGCCTGGGAAGCACTAGGAGATAGGCCACAGAGCATGGCCAACGCGGGGGGTCACCTGAGGCTTCAACCAGCAAGAGGGTTCAAACTACGGGGTGGGTTATTTTCAGTGAATTGTAACGTTGCTGAATTGGAGCAGATTTTTATATTAGAAGGCGCTTGTCTGACAGCAAGGCTGCGTCTGCCAGCGTCAAACTCCTCTTGCAGCAGATGAGAGCGAAACCTTGTCAAGGAAAACATTGCAATTATCTTTGATATGCAGGATAGTTGTCTTTAGTGTTTTTCTCAGAACTGGTCTGTTTTGTCTAAAATCATCTAGAGGCAGATAGGTACTATAAATACGAAGTAACTGAAGCACGGTGTCCGTGTGAGAAGTGCCGGGCCACCCTGGGGAGTCCCTCCTCCACGCAGCGCGTCAGGAATCCCGACCATCCCTCCTCCTGCCGGCTGGAGCGTGTCTGAAGGACGCTTGCTATCGCTGTTAAGGGAGACATAAGCACCACTTATCAAGTTTGCTCTTTCATAACTGATGTCTGTAAAACCTCAGACAAAATTCTGGAGTTTGCGGTTTGTGGGTTTAGTCATTATTGTGGAGTCATTTGTTTTCTCTGGTCCACTTAGGCGTGAGTAACTTGCCAGCGTCGCTCTTAGAAATTGTGAAGCAGTGGTGCTTCACAGTATTGTGAACTGACACGTACAAAAAAGTTTGATTTCCACCATTAAAAACATACTTAGTGAGTAACGAATGGTAAGCTGGGGGTGAGGATGGACATAAAAAGCCAGCACAGTGCAGCTTGCCGTTGCAGTAAGTAGCAGCAGGGAGAAAGTAACCCTGATCACAGGATTATGCCTTTGAGTTTATCGGTGGAAGATGCCAGATTGGAATGTCCTTTCCTCTCTCCTTCAAGCCCCTGTCCCCCTTTCCCCCAGGAGTAATTCAGTTCTGGGTGCTGACTCAGCTGAGCTGAATTTTCTCCATCAGCAAATGCTGTGAGGAGCAGGAGCTGCGGCGGCTGAAGGAGGAGCCCTGCTCAGGGCAGAGCAGCTAGAGCTCCCAACAAAATGCCTTTGAAATATCTTTCAGAGGTTTGTTGCCACAAGCAAACTGAAAAGTCTCTTAAATAATTCTTGCAGACTAATGAACAAGTTTGATGAAGATTTGGCAGCCTTTCCTAATACTCCCCGTAACTAGGAAATCTTCCCAGGCAGCTCTCTGCTCTCTATAGGAGAGAGCGCCCTCATAATTAAGCAGTGAATGAAAGCAAATGTACTGATGAGCACATTGGGTTGTTGCTCAAATTGAGGCAGCACAAAACAAAACTATCCTTCTGTAATCCCTTGGGGTTGTGTTCGGGGTTGCGTGCCCCGCTACATCAGAGGCTATGAGAGATGGAACCTGCGTAATGGTCCTGTGGCCCCTGAAATAGGAAAGTTCCCTACCCAGCTCTCCTGGGTTTATCATTATTGTTATTATTTATAGATGCAAGTTGCTTAACCTGTATGTGTGCTGTCCTGCAGTGTAGTTCCATCAGCTTGTTGATGCTACATTTCTGGTTACATTTGAAAAAAAAAAAAAAAAAAAAAATCCTATTTGTTTTGTAGAACCTTAATGTACTCTCTGATAATTCTGTGTGTTGAAGTTATTCACTCCAAATTTCTTGTATAGTAGCCCGTATTTGATTAAGTAACATGAAATAACATGAAATTCATGTTTTTGTTAGTTCAGAAGCATGGAAGCTGCTGGAGTTTAAATCCTGAAACTTTAGAAGTTGAGGTTTTTTGAGGAGCCGCATTAGGCTCCCTGAGCAGACGGATTCATGTTGCTGCATGGATGCTGCGGTACTGTCATCAAGTGAGAGGTTTAATGCTGCCGCTGAATTAGCTGAAATAATAACGACAGGCAGTGCATGAAAGGTAACTTCCAACGGATGGAGAGTCACGTTGATGTCTGGGATATTTGAGACTGGTAGGATTCAAAATAAAGCCATCCCCAGGCATGAGGTCCTGGGAGCAGAGAGCAGTGAATGGACAGAAGGATGGTATTCAGAAACAGGAACCATCGACAACAATTGCTCTTTCTGGTATTGCTGTGGATAAAACTGACAAGTTAAATGAGAGGGAATAGAAAGGTTAATTGAAATGCAGTGGAGAAAACTAGTATAGAGGGGCCAATATAGATTAGCTACAAAAAAAATGGGCTTTCTAGGTGAACGTGAATGATTCTTAAGAATTTTGCATTAAAAATAGTGTCCAGCCTGTACATTTTGGTGCTTATTTTTCTTCACAAGTCTTTTTTGTATGCCTAGTATGTTAAACCCAGTGCTGCAAAACATTTAATATGACTTGGAAGCTAAATAGCTAGGAAAATCTAATGCAATGCAAGGAAAAAAAAGCTGCTAAACTTGTCCTGGAGTCAGAAAAATAAGTAACAACAAAACCATCCTGCTGTTGAGCATCACCGGGGCAGGCAGAAGGCACAATTTTATTTTGCTTGTTTCAACAGTGGTGTTTGTACCAGAATTGAACCGTCCTCTGAGACATTCCCTTCAAGACTGACAAGCAAGAAAAGGTGAAATATAAATAGTAACTTTCAAAAGATGTGGGAAACAACCTTTTTACTGTTGGAATTTGTGAAATATAAATAGTAATTTTCAAAAGACGTGGGAAACAACCTTTTTACTGTTGGAATTGTTACACTATTGTCTGGTGGGCCCTTAGCATGCGCCGCAGCATTACAATCTGTTGTGTTGTTATAAAAAGAAACACCCAACACAGATGCACTTTATTTTAATCCCCAGATGACAAGGGAAAATGCATAAATTTGTGATGAGTTGTTTGCACCATGTCCTTCATCAAATTCAAATGCCACAGGAATTGCAGCGGAAGACAGCTCATAACAGTGCAATTGTACAGCAACACCGCTGAGAATTAGTGTTTTAAAAGCTGTTTATAGGGAAATTGCCTTTTGCACGTCTCATGGTGCAAAGCAGCATGGCAGTTCTGCTGTAGGATTTGTAAGATTTAGGGAGAAACCTTGGTGAAGCTGCTCCTAAATTAATGTTTTGTTATATTGTTTGCTTTGGAGGGCAGTAGTTATCCTTCTGCTGGTGGCTGGACAAAGCTTTAGAGACTGGTTTTTAAAAGGAGACGAGGAAGTGGTTGTGGCTGCTCCGCTGCCGCTACGAGAAGAGCGTGTGTATTCACTGCTCCCCACTCAGCGTAACAACCTTTGGTGGCAATGACAAACATGAACAATCACAGCGAAACACCGGCAACCCTTGTAACCGAACCTAAGCTTTGTGCTGTGAAACACCGGGTACAGCAGCATGACACGATGGTTTCCGCACTAACAAGGGTCGGTATGATCCACGCATGTTAGAACAAGATTTCCGTGTTCCCGCTTCCGTGTGCGACCTTTCCCGTTAGCAGCCCAGCTCCCTTCGACTGCTGGGAATCTGCCCTGCTCGCGGAGGGCTGCAGCGCATGGATGTGGGCAGGAGAAGGGTCAAGAAGAAACAGCCCTAACAGTAGGGATAGCTTGAAAACAGTGCCCTACTTCAGGGTAAGTCATAGTGTAAAACCTGGAAGAGGTCAGAACTTCGCCATTAACATTCCAACAATTTATTTTAATAGCTTGAAAGATGGGAAGGTTTGCTATTTTAATTAAACCAGGGGTTTCCTTCATCAGCTGTCTTTCTTTTCCCGCTGGAATAATATGAGAAATTGGATGCCAGTGGCGTCTGGGTGAACCTGCACTGCTCACAGGGAAAATCTTTCTTCCTATAGGTATTCTGGTTTTGGGGAAAGTTTCCAGAAATAGCCAACCTGTAACTGTCCCAGTTTTGTCTCCTCCTGCTACTGAGTTGAATAATAGTAAACTAAAAAAAATTATATATTAAAAAAAAACCCTCCAACTTAAGAAGTCTCCCTTCCTTTTTTTTTTCCCCAGCAAAACCAGAAGAGACCAAACCAGCTGAAGCTGTGACAGGGAACGATATCACAGCACCTCCCAACAAAGAGCTTCCTCCCAGTCCTGAGAAGAAGACAAAGGTAGGTGTCGTTGCACGTTCAGCGTCTTCGCTTCTGTGGTTTTTATTTGCTGGCTTTTCTGCTTCTTAAGCTGTGGCAACACAAGTTCTGTTTTCTGAGCTGCCATTTGTGAACCATCTTACTGAAAAAAAGACATCCAGTTACGAAGTTGCAAACAACTTGGCCCGTAGCAGTGTGACTGAAAGTGGATTTAATAAATTTGTGGCAAGCTTTATTTAAGTTAATTCTCTGGTTGGTATCGGTGGTGTAGAAGTAGTAAACATGTCTGATAACACTTCTGCTACACTGATACTCTTCTAGTTGTTTACATGATGTTTATTTGCATTACAATTAGCATTCAGAGATCTTGCTCAGGATCTGATATTCTCTTATTTTGGGGCTGTTTATGAAACATGAGAGATACCTGCGTTCAGAAGCTTGCAGCATTCAGCAAAATCCAAACCCAAATTCTTAGAGCAGTGGTAAGGGCAGGAGGTCCTTAGACCCCTCGAAGGCAGCGGGCGTATGACCACTAGAGTCGATGAGATGAGGATTTAGAGCTTGCAATCCGCTGTGTGCGTGTAATTGGAAAGCAATGTCCTGTGTATTGCACGCAGGACTAAATGCCAGGAACACCCAATTACTAATCCCAGCTTTACCAGCGATTCCTTCTGTTGCTCTAGATGTCACTGGAATAAATCCTGTTCGCTTTGAATTGAATGGCAAAACTCCACCGGGCTCTGAAGGCAGCCCTCTTCTGCTGCTTCATTTTGGTCTTTGTTACACTCAGAAAACAGAAAGTTAATTTTTTTTGTTGTTTCATTTAAAGTATCATTTTTATGTTCTTGCAGCTCAATGTTTTGGTTTACAATGCGCTATTTTTTTGTTGTATTTTTTTGGTTTTATACTGGATTTTGCTTTTTGAAAAAACATAAAGCCTGCCGCATCCACATCATCTACAAAGCCTGCAGCAACGAAAGCCAGGCCCCTGTCCGCTACCAGCCCCAAGCGGCCAGCCTCTGCCACGCCTGGCCCAAACAAAAAACCCACGAGCCCTACTGCAGGTCCTACTTCAGCCACTACTACTAAACGCCCAGCCACCAGTACTACACGTCCCTCCACCTTAACTCCAAAAGAGACCAAACCAAAGGTAAGAAACAATTTGCTGTTGTGTGGGAGCTCTGAGAACTTATTTACATGTTACCTTACTAGCTATCTTACCCAAGAGTCAAAACATAATTCTAGTGCTAATCATGGGAGGGTAAGATCAGGAATGTGATTCACTGTGTTATGAGAGCTGCACAGTTATTAGTATCAGCTTCCATTAACCCACCTACGGCATCAAGTCCCAAGCATTCAATTGTGTCATCGCAGAGGAGAAAATTAAACTTGACTGTATTACCACGATTTTCCTTGGGAACTGTTATGAAGGACACAAGATAATTCTTTATTTCTTTCCGTTACTAAAGGAGGAGGGTTTTTTAAATATAGATACAAACATAGGATAACTCTTAAATCCAGACAAGAGCATGGGAAAACTGAATGGAGAGCTTTGATATTAATATTGAGGGGAAAAAAATCAGTTTGAACACTTCAGTATGTCCTACTGATTGTCTCTTTATGATGTCTGGTCATTATAAAACCTGTACAAAGATAATTGATAATACGCTTATGTACTTAGGAAATATTGGAGATTTGTGATTTATAGACAGTTCTTAGCATTGCATCTTAAAGCTGAAGTAGGATATCCACACATAATGTTAAGAACCGGAAATGTGCCTTGAATCTTCCCTACGTTAACTTGTTATATTATATAGTAGAAGAATTCAAATTTGAAAGGGAATGTTAAAGTCTATTTCAGAAGCTTTTAGTTGATGTCTAAATGCTAGCATTTCTACTATACACTTAAGCTTAAATAACTGCATTTGAGTCTTTTAGAACTAACTAAATAAAAATAACAAGAAGAGTATGAAAGCACGGTGTAAATCCGTGCTTTTTCTGTGAACCAGTGTCTTCAGTTTTAAGTTTTTGCATGATTCTGAATCCCTTTTTGATGAAATCAAAATCTCATCTCACTTGTTTCCATGCATTAACTCAGTATTTTAATACTTAAGAGATCAGTCAGTTTACAAACAAGTGACTTATCAGGGACAGACATGAAATAGTTTTCCAAGTGGGGAATGAACCGCGGACACTTAATTCTTATGTCCACAGTGTTTTAATGAATGCTGCCTTAGCTTAGGAAGCATTTCTGCTCATGCAGGAAAGAAATCTCTCCCAAAGGTATTGCTAGTGGACTGACGTTTTCCATTTTGTTCAGAAATCAAAACCTCATTCACATCTGTAAATGGCCTCCACGCATTAATGCTGAAACAGATTTGGATGAATTCTAATATTCAGCAGGGTCTGTGCTCTGTGTCCTGCACTGAATATAGTCAGCTGCTTCTGCATGCCTTAATTATATTTTTAATCTTCCGCATTATAATGTTTCAGTGGTGCCTAGCTTCTGTGTTTAAGAATTTAAACAATTTCAGTTCATTTCAGGCTTTTTGTTGGCAAACACTTTGAAGAGATTGTCAGACAAAGACTGGCTTTAATGTAGCTGTTCATTTTCAGGTTGCAGATACGAAGACCACAGATAAGCGGACCTCACTTTCAAAGCCTCCATCATCTGCCACTCCTAGAACTACTGCCAGGAGCAGCCCTGCTACTCCTAGGACAACGGCGGCATCGCCAGTCACTGCAGCTGCTGGTGCGAAAAATACTGCTACTTCTCCACCGAAGAGGCCAACATGTAAGTATTCTCTTGTTTTTCTTCAGATCTCTCTTTCTAACCAGCTGCCAATTTCTGAGTAGCACTGTTGGTTCACGCTATGATGTCTTTCTCACGTTTTCCAGTACACTGACTGCTTTTTCCTGTGTTTAGGTTATCCCGTGGCCCCATCATTTTAGTCTCCTAATAAACAAGCTTGTGATCTTCAGGTTCAAAAGAAAAAAAGAAAAAAAAAAAACCCAACCCTTGAAATGTCATCACTTGGGAGAAGCCGTAGCTGCTGTTAACCAGTACTTCTGAGAGGTGTAAACTGGCCTACCTGTCAGTCAGGAGTTGACTTGAAGCTTAGTGATAGCTGAAATCTCAACCCTTTTAATACACCACAAGACAAGACCCTGTGCCAAGGCACAGAGAAGATCATAGGTCAGACTTTTTTTTCTCTGCAGGGTTTCCTCTTCCAAAACCAAATCTGAATGACCTTCAAGGCCAACTTGCATCAGCTCTGTGTGATTCAGGGTTATTTAATTACTGAACATGCTTGATTTAAGAAAAAGGATGCTATTACCTCTGTATTTTGGCATAGTAACAGCTAGATAAACACTAAAACCAATTTAAAACTGGGGAAAAGCAAATCTCCAGAAGAGGACTTGAAGCACTCAAACTAGTGCATCTGAGGAACAAAAAAGGTTGAACAGAAGTGGAGGTTTTTTACTAGTGATTTCAGCTCCAAATTCTTCCTGCACATCAGCTTCATCAGAAAACTGTATCCCACTCCTACAGCTGCCGAAGAGGGAACTTCCCATGAGTTTAACACAGTCAGCATGAAACATGAGCAGCATACTAGCATCCTGAAAACAGTGTTTTCACTCATTTTAATGGAGCTTGAGAGATTTAATGACAGATAAAAATATAGTTAAATGTTCTCAAGTCTTTTCAAATGACTAGACCTCATTGGCAAAATAAGCCAGTAAACATGTAAAACTAATAATACGTATTGGTTGCATTGTTCTATGAGTCCCAAAGCATGAATTCATAACCCATCTTTCCCAAAAGAATATTAGTGTGTTAAGTATGTCGAAATATCTTAGGCTAGATGTACATTCCATACTTTATGCTCTAGGGGAAAATATAATTAATCCTGTGTAGAGGAAGTGTCGCACTTTCCAAGAGCCACGTATCTTAACTGATCCTGTGGACATCCTTGTAAAATTCATTTTGTGTGGTCTTTTATGCAAACTGTAGCCCAGAATGCTTAATACGTTTTAATGAGTTCAGTTAATTTTTCCTTCCAAAATTGAGACACAAAGAAAGGAGTGTTTTCTGATGACATTTGAAAAGAGATGGAGTCAATGATGCAGAGATGCAGGAAGGTTGTTCCAAGTGGCAAGATGTACAGAGGAAGAGGCTTCTGCACCAGCGAGGGTGGTGGGACATTGCCAAAGTACAGTGAGAACTGGGTGGGCGAGGGAGAGGTGAGGTCAGCTGGAGAAACTCCATCAGGAGGGAAAGCTGTTTTGGCTGAATCTGGAAATGCAGAGAGGAGTCATGAATGGTAAAAGAAGGGAGTCCTATTTTGGAAGAGGAGAAAGCAAGGGTGTGATAGAGAAATGGACAGTGTTGTGAGGCCTGAAGGGGAATCGCAGTGAGCCAAACACTAACAATTCGGTTTAGGTAGAGCACATGCAACTTCAGCTAGATCCATAGATGTAGGTGTTGGAGACCTGGATCTCTTCTGATCGCAATTTAGTTTCTCATTACATAACATTGAGACAGATAATGGCTAAAGATGATATTTCAGAAGGACATCTGCTCTTGCTTTTCAGGTTCAAAAGATAGAGACTCACTTCCTTGTGATTTGCCCAAATGTTAGGCATTCTCAGTTTAAAAATGTGTGCATAGTAGCTTGTTTTGAAATTATATGGTTTCCCTTTTTCAGGTATGAAATGTCAGTCACTTTCTCAACTAAATGAGAGCCACGGGCTATGTGGTGCTTGATTTCCACCCGCCTCGCCCAGTTTTTCCCCCTCCCTGTAAAAATGACTTTTATGTTCGTACAAGACCACCTCTCTGACTTTCAGATCAGAAAAAGATCGAAGTCTTGGACTGTCATTATAGACCATTTTCCCAGTAGCTTTATCATTCTCCGGGTTTTCAACATCGCATGCTAATAACATAGACAAAAGTGTTCCAGCATTTGGCTCCCCACTCACACGAGTAGAAATAACATCTCTTTATATATTAAAGTAACATATTGGTCCTCTTGCTTTTATACCACGCTAAGTCTGTTCTGTCCATGCAGTTTTCCCAGTTAAAGTTGTGGTCTCAAGGAATGGGATTAGGTTGGTTTGACAGGACCTTTTTTGAAGTGTTTGGTATTAATTATATATCTGTCCTTTAGGCCTTATTAAATTATCCAAATGTATTTCATCTCACTAGCTAGTATCTTAGTCTTTAATTGAATGCTTTTAGCAAAATCTGGATGGAATGATCCAGACTAACTTGGCCTATAGTTATCTGCCTCTTTTGCTTGCTCTTTTCTATATTTGCATTCCATAAAATACCCTGCCAGCTACTTGCGATTATCTAAATATCTAAGACTGTTAATGGAAATTAAATATTAGAAGATGGGGGTTTTCATAATTTCTAACATAGATTTTTTCCATTTGGTGTTTGGTTTTAATGTTGCTTTCCTTTGGCTATTGAAATGAAGCAGATTTTAGCCAAAGTTGTCCATCATTGATAGTAAAAAAGCTAGAATTTCATTATCAAAGAGCTCTTTAAAATAAGGTTCAGTTTATATTTTTCAGTCTGTAATTTTTTTTTTCCTTGATCAACTTTGTGTATGCTTTTATTCTGCTTTGAGAAATACAGATGCGTTCCTGGTTTAGACTGTCCTCTGTCTATGTGGAATATAATCAGGTCATGATCATTGGTGTTTGCCCGAAGGCGTGGTTCAGTTTAGTGATTGATTTTTGATTTTATACAATTATATTAGAGACCAAAATATGTGCAATAACTTCTGTGCAAGAAAACTGGCATTGGTTAGAACTGATCTAGCAATAATATGAAGGTTATATAGACAAATGTGGGTTTGCTTTTGCTATTTAGTAAAGAAAGGAGCTTTGGTTGAGGTTTTTTTTGTTTGTTTTGTTTTTAAGAAATGAAATTGGGACGGGATTAAAATAATGTTAGTGAGTGCTGTCAGATTCAGAAAGTTATTTTAAGAAAAAACAAAATGCAAACCATACCCCGGGTGTGTTGCATCATTGAATGGTGAATTGATCCTTTTGCTGGAAAACGTGAATGAGTTCTGCTGTTATGATGAGGACCACCTCAGCTGGGTGTTCAAATGGAGCGGTTAATTCTTGAGATGCTTTATCTGAAGCAGCATGTTAGAAATGGGGACTGTGGGTAAAGAGGACCATCGGTATGTGAGGAGCAGCGGAGAGCCCCTGACCTCCAGGGGAAGCTATGCCGGGATCCCAGGCTTCTCATCTGTGCAAACTGGCTCCCACTCTGAAATGCTTACCAGTGTGTTTTGTGTTGGGCAGCTATCAAGACTGATGCAAAGCCTGCAGATGCCAAGAAGACCTCTGCAAAGTCTCCATCAGGTAACTTTGTTCAGTTTCCATCTAAATCAAATCCACCTTGTTTGGGGCTGTGTTTATTAAGCAGGCCACTGGACATCTTTAGGACTCTGAGGAAGTTTGTGTAAAATGGCCTCTGACCCATCTTTTTCCCCTTCCCTCCAACTATCGCTATGATAATTGTAGCAGACTTGAGCCGCCCTAAGAGTGCTACTGGAAATGCAGTAAAAAGTAGTGCCACCACTCCTTCTACCACCGCCTCCAGCGCACCTACCTTACCTGGAGTAACTACCAGTCGTCCCAAAACCAAGCCTGCTGCAACCAAACCCGCCACAACCTCAACTGCAACAGCAGATGCTAAAAAAACAACTGCTAAGGCTCCGACTAAACCCAGCACTGTTTCCAAGCCACCTCGCCCCACCAGCAGCGTTTCTGCTCCAGATCTGAAAAATGTACGTTCCAAAATTGGATCAACAGATAACATTAAACATCAGCCAGGTGGAGGAAAGGTAAGTTTCTTCAAACTTGATAGCAATATGCGCTTTGGAACAGTAGCTCTTAAGCATTATGGGTGCTCTTTGCTAATTGTGGTGGCTGTATCCTCACTGCTCTTCTCATTTATGCTCTGCAGAGCTCCTCTTTGGGTTCTTGGTGTATGCACAATGCATTAACAAGGCAGTGATGGTAGTGTACAGAAGGAATCCGCCTTAAGAGCCTTCATGGTGTTTACTGGCATACGTACAGGAATTCAGAACTCTGTGGTTCTGTTTTTCTGTCGTACGTCCTGATCTAGAAACTAGTTGGTATTGAAAGCTCAAAATCTTGTCTATGTTCCAAAACTTTGCCTTTGAATAGAGGAATTGTCTGCTGAATGATACAGAAGGTAGAATAATGCATTACGATGCAGGAAATCTGGATTCAGGAGCAAGTTCCGCAGCACCTTTCCTAGGTCTAGGAACGGGGACTCTGTTCAACTTGTCAGGCCTAAAGCTGAAATGAAATGGGTCTACATACGCCGGTCTTTGGATAACCTACGGTGGCCACAAGAAAAGAAGAGGGTAGTGTTGAATGACCTGTAGGGAAAAGGTATACATAGATATAACTTGAGGCTCTCAATCAGTAATGGTCTTAAATTACACTTTCACTGTGAATATCTACCATATAAATGATAAAGGTTTAGGGAAATACCTATTGCCCTCTTTTGAGGGTTTAAATAATTTTGCGGAGATACATAATCATAAAACCTTTATTGGATATTGTATAACAGATACATCTATCTTCGCCTGATCAAATGTGTTAGCAGCTTGCCTGTGGTCGGAGGGCTTTAATTTCCACAAAGTGGAACAAATTTTTCCCACTTATCTTTGCTGCAGGTCTGCAGTAATGAATAACTCAGCATATAACTTTAGTCTGATGCCAAGAGAGCATGTTTCATGCTGGGAGCCTTAATCTCCTTTCAGGCACATTAAAGTCAAGGGCATTCTTGGGCTGTGGTGTTGTATGTCACAGACAGCATCGATACAGCATGGATTTATTCTTCAGAGTTAAGAGTATCTCAGTTGTACAATATCATAGTATAGTCCTCAGAGCTTAGAGGTCTAGAGGACAAACTTCCACTCCCCAAAACAGAGTTTCTGGAAATGACAAACCACTTCTGCTGAAAAACTTTGAAGCAAGCAGGAGGGTGGCCCTTTCATATACTGTATATTGTAGCTTGAAACCAAATAGAAGTTCAGAAAGCCTACTGCCATCTGGTCAAAAAGAACACGTAAGATTGTTCTGTTATTTTACACTGTGCTAGGGTTCTGAGGATTGGAGAGCTTTTTAGCTTACCGGGTTATTGTGTTGGTTTAAGGGAATTCATTTTTACATTTAATTGTACTGTCCTTTATTTTCTAAATATTTTCATAGAAGATTTATTAAATCCTAACAGTTGTACTTTTGAAGAAAGTTGTCCTTTTCATAGTCTCATTTACGCTGGGATGTTTATAGAGGATGAGAATGCCTTAGGAGTGCTAGGTTTTTTTTGTTTACCGTTCTGTTGCTGGTAGGTTCATTAAATATAGGATTTATGCTGACCCCCCAAAAATGCAAGTTCTGCTGTACTTATCTGGATCTAGATTAGCAGAAGAATGGATATTCTCAGGTAGTTGCTGATTTTTTTCTAAAAACCTGTAAATTTTCATTCAGTTTTCTGCTTAGTTGGATTAGCTAGGTCCACCTGCATTTGATTAGTTAAAAACTAAATGAGCTGTTGATCTCAAAGCCTGAGTCAAATCAGTGTGTGGGTGTGAAATCAGAAATGGAAGCACAGTGTGTCTGTATCCAGCAGAGCTCTCAGAGCTCGAAGGCAAAGAAAATCAGTCAGTGGATGTGTTTGCTTCTAAGATCTGCATAGTGTCCTCCATGTGAAGGAGATGGTCCTGCGCTGCTGTTGGGTTACTAAAAGATTGGGTTTAATTTTTTGGCAGAACATAATGTACTGGGGTCACCTGGAGACCTGCCATCGTGACCTTTGGGGAAATGATGAGATACTGAAGAAGGGCACCTACGAGCTTTTTGAGAAATGGAGAAGTTACTGCTTTATGACCCCAGGGTGCCTGTTTCATCCCATGTCTGAGTGATGTTGTTTCCCCTCCACCCCCTTAGTTTTATTGTTCCTGGGCATGGGATTATACTTTGCCTGAGAATTACAGCACGTAAGAAGTTCTCCTGGGTCATCTGTGCCACTAAGTTTATCTGGGTAGTTTGTGTTCCTGTACTCTTCTGCCCACACTTTTCCTTTTGCTGGTTGAAATCGTCCATTTGTCTCCATCTAGGGGAAAATAGAGAAAAAGCCAGAATCAGCCGCTGCTGCACGAAAGTCTGAACCCAATGCAGTCTCTAAAATGGCTACTACTAAAACAACCGTATCAAAAGAGGGTGCCCCAAAACAGCCCAATGGGAAAGTGAGTTTATTTCAGACTTTTCTCTGTGGGAGATGAAGGAAAACATTTCCATTTTGAGTCACTTTCCCTTCTCTTCAACTCTTCTGCTTTCTCCTGTCAGTGTCACTGTTCCTTGCACAGACACAATTCTTTCTTGTAAACCCTGAGATGTTCTCAGTTAAACACTTTCAGAGATCACTATTGTAGGTATCTTTTCCATGCCTGCTGTAAATGTAAATGTTTTCAGAGCAGAGTCCTCCGTTTTCGCTTTTAGGTAGGTAGGCCTACTTTGAGTCGGAGGTTTCCCTTAAGACCAGTTCTTCATACTCAGCACTCGTTTGTAACTAGGAAGAGAGAGAGCGCTTTAGTTCAGTGTTGCATGCTTTCATTAAGATTGCAGAATATTAAGGACTTAATATCCTTCCTGCAATATTCCCCACCCACTTGTACCAAAACTCTCCAACTCCGTGCATTAGGCAGTCACCATGTGACGGGTTACTCCGAAGCCGTAGTGACATGGTATTTCGGCATAAGTGGATGGGGAGTGACGCCGGAGTGCCTGCAGTGCTGGTTTAATTCAGGTATTATCAGGCAGAGCCTGTTAATGAATGGATGGGATTTGTACCTCTAGAGAAGTCAGTAAACCATTATAATCTCCCGTGGCATAAGTGCATTTTCAGAGCTGCTGTTGCACTGAATCCAGTCTTTCTGAACTGGCTAAGGAGCTTTTGGAAACCTGCTAAAGTGAGAATCTTCTGGTGATTCCTTTTGTGCTTTGAATTTACCACGTCTTTCTAGAAAGTACTCTAGATACAGCTTCTGCCACATTTTGTGCTGTGTTAAATAACTCCCAGACTAAACACGTGTCATAACTAACCTTTTGTAAACACGGGCCTGTTGCTCTAACTCAGTTACCACCTTTGTGAGTAAAAGCTCGCTTAGCGTGCTCCTTCTGTATTTTGAAAAAGTCCAAGTAATTTTAGTTTAAGGGAGAAACAATTTAATGAACGTAAGACTTGTCAAACCTTCAGTTAAATTTTATCAGACAACCTTTGTCAGAAGAATTGTTTCTCATGACAAAATTTAACTGAAGGTTTGACAACCTTTGTCAGAAGAATTGTTTCTCAGACCGGGCTTTACTGCCCAGAGGCTTTGAAAGACGTTACCCAAGACTGGAGCCAATCCCGGCAAATGGAAATAGAGTGCAGGCACCGAGCAGTTCGTAGTGTTCTTGGAAGTGGTGGCCCCGTGGCTTTGACCTGTGGAGGAAGGAGGCAGCTGAGCTGGCTCTGCCTGCCCTGGGGCAGCTCTCACCAGAAAGCTCCCGGGAAGCTTCACGGGGGACATAGATGAACTCCCATAGACCAACCCCCCCATAGATGAACCCAGGCGCCCGCCCGGTGATCCTAGCCCGTAGAGTACATGGAGAAGTGGTCTTCACGGTAGCGCTTACGCTCTCGCACTATGCCCGCCCGGTGATGCTAGCCTGTAGAGTACATGGAGAAGTGGTCTTCACGGTAGCGCTTACGCTCTCGCACTAACACTGTCTGTGCTGCCTCTTGTTTCGTTCACTTTTTTTCTCACTCTCCTCCTCAGTTGCTTTCACACCTAATACTAAAGTTGGATTGAGTTTAACACAACTCCTTGTTTATCCACCGTGTTAGAGCATCCACTCCAGCCTGCCGTATGACAACTCTAACCAGTCCTCTTCCCTTGTGTTGTTTTCCATTCTGTAACATTCCAGGTCCAGATAGTCTCCAAAAAAGCGAACTACAGCCATGTTCAGTCCAAGTGTGGTTCCAAGGACAATATTAAGCATGTCCCTGGAGGTGGGAATGTAAGTATGGGCTCTGGGCAAGCTGTCTTTCTACTAACTCCTCTTGTACTATGTTTTTATATGTCAGTCTTACGAATGCTGTGTTTCAGGCAGAAAGGTGTGGCAGAGTTTCAGGGCTGGAAATAATGTAGGCTGGAGAATTCCCCCCCACCCCGTGAGATGCTAGGTTGAATGTGTGTGGTTTGTTTCATAGTACTACAAACACACCTGACCTATTTCTGACATGGTTTACGTGGTATTCATGAACAAATGTAGGATGTGCACATCGTTGACCCCAGGAGTTAGTTCACCATGGATCCCCCCTGCAGTCAATGGAGGTACCTCATCAGTCCTCTGACCTATTTTAGATGTCTGATTTTTTTAGATGAAATGAATTGTGGCCTAGAAGTGCCTGTTACTCTTCACTGGCTAATAGACCAAGCCTGAGTCAGATTAACTTCACTTCTTGTTTCACAAGAAGGGAGACTTTGAAAAAGGAGGAGGAAAAGACTGGGACTTAATCTTTGAGCTGCGATTAATTTCTAAATTTAAAGGCTACTGGTATCTCTGGCAGCAGAGTTGAGCTTACTAAAACAGAAGGCTAATCTTGTAATGTCTGTGTACTTGGTTTTTGGAGTATTATATCCTGAAAGCATCTAGCAAAAAACCCAAGTTAACTATCTAGATACTAAAGCTTTTGAAAACATGACTATAGCTTGGCAGGCTTGTTTCCTTGTGGGTAAATCTGTAGTATCTTAACAAATCTATGCTAGACTGTTTGTACTAGGGGTAGTTTGCAGAAATACAAAGACTGGATGGTTTCAAAAGGACACTGAAGTACTTAAGCCCAAGGAAGTTTTTTCCATTGGTGTTTAAATATGCTGGGTTCCTGAGGAGAGATGTCCAGCTATGGCATCTTGTGACGCTTTCTCTGTGCCCGGTGCCTGAGTGCCAGCATCAATGAAACTCGCTGCATCCTTGCTTTGTGTAGTGTTCAAGGTGCAAATACTCGGTTTCTGGGGCCAGACTTACTGTTGCTGTATAGTCAGCGTGTTCTGTCTGATGCCTGGTTTGCAAATGCTACAAAGGCCTGACTATGGTGCAAACTGCTGTGGCCTCTTTTCCTGGGAAATAGGTGTGTATTTGACTAGCTGGCTGAACCTTTATTCTACATGACCAGTTCTTCTTTAAATCTTTGCAAGAGGCAGCCAAATCTGCGTTCTTAAACTTGTTCCCTGCAGGTTGGTTGCCAAGATGGTACGAGACAGATGTTGAAGTCGCACATGCAGTGTTCACTTAACTAAGCTTGACTCCCCACTGAGAGTCGCTGGACACACATCTCTGCTGCCCTCCTTGCCTTCCAGTTTGTGGATTCTCACCAGTAGTGGGATTTGCCATTCTTACTTGATATTTCCGTGACTTACCCAATGTTTATAGGAGTGCGTACATGTGTGTGTGTAGCTTCCCGTAGAAATGCTCGTGCAGGGGAATCCTCTGTGCCATGGAAAGAAAAACTGATGTTGAGACCATCATGTCAATTAGGTGCCCTCATAATACTTTTTTTAGCTATGCGTATTTCTCTTCCTACTGCATATTTCATCTTTTTTTTCACCCAAGTTTGAAACAGACTGTTTATACATAATCAGTGTTCTGAGGCAGAAGTCCCTTTGGCTATACTGTTGGAGAGCAGCTGTTGTAACTTAACTGTTCATGCACTCAAAGGAGCTGTATTTTACAAGCCACTTTAATTTTGCCACTCTTACCTTTACAGCCTTTTAGTGGACAATGAGTCTCACACATACTTTTCCTTTTTTCAAGCCAAATGAAATGTGCTTTAAATGTGGGGGATATTTTTCTTGCTTGATTAACTACATTAGTGAACTATTCTTTCTTCTAATGAATCGCCAAACCTGTCCTTTCCTCTTTACTGTCCTGTCCTGGGGACATTCCCAACTCTAGGGGACAAGTGCGTGCCTGCTTTCTTTTTCTCTTGTTTCACACTCTCCTTTTACCACTGCACTTCTCCTTCCTCAACTACTTAAGCTTTTTGCTTTGAGAATAGAGAATAAAGTGCTTATTATTTCCAGGTTCCAAATGCCCCCAAACCAGCTTCAGGCAGTTGTTCCCAGCCATCCAACGCCCCCAAACCCAGCACTGCCTGTACCAATGTGAGTAGACGAGGCGCAGCGGCCAGTCTGGCTTCCTATAAAAGCATTTCCTTTTATTCATTTTTATATCTGCTCACTCCCTTTGGGGCACTGTAATATTAGTGTCCTCTTCCAAGAGATGTTTTCTTGTTCAAATAGTTATGGTGATCACTTCTGATAGAAGACTTCCTGATGTTTAATTCCTGAACCACACTGCTGAGGGGGATGTCTGGAAAGTCTGTTGTTCCAGTTTGTGGCTTCAGTTAAAGCTTTTAGGAATCCTGTGTTCAAGAGCTGTGGTTAGTAGCAAATTATGATTCAGCTTTAGGGTTGCTCTGGTAGGAGTGATGGACATCCTACCTAAGTGAAGTGGTTCCTAGCTGGTACACTCTGTTTGGGTACCCATTTTGCCTTCTATACACAGAGATAATTTCTTCTCCCCTCCAAGATAACCAAGAAGACGTGTTCAAAAGCAGTAGATATTGTTCCTGCTCACGTTATATTTGCCAGAAATATCTTGACACAAACATAGTTAGGTTTCCTGGGTAAAAGCTTTTGTTGTGCTTTAGTATTTTCCCCCTCTCTTTTTAAAGAAAGCGACAGTAAAGAGGTAGGTTTTACGAAGTGCGGTTAGTGTACATGTTGTTGAAGATTTAACAGGTGATTTGGAATGTACGTATGTTCCTCTACCCTTTGACTTGACCTGTTTAGATGGTTTGGGAAATGGTCAGAGTTAGAAAATCTAAAAAGAGATGAGGATCATACTTCCCATCTGAGCTTCTGTATCAAGCTTTCAGATCTAAAGTGTATTTCTGGCACCAGAGTCTGAGTATTTGGCTCTGTAAATGCAAGACCAAGCCTTTAAAAGTGTCTCCCATTGCAAACTCAAAGCAACTAATGTTGAAATCTTACCAGAAATACACTTCCATTTAGGTATAATTGTTTGGATCCCAGGTGAAATCATGAGGAGTCATAACTGGGTATGTCTACCCTAGCTGATAACAAACATTATTATTTTAAAATGCATTCTGTGAAATAAACTTAGTTTTATTCCAGTTCCAAGCAAACAAGTCCTCATTATAAAAGCTCTAGTAACTTTACTAGCAACCCCCAAGAAAATCAAATTCAGTAGCCATGATCTCATCTTTTCGGAGTGTCTGGTGTCACTAAGTCAGTGTACGTGAACATGGAACAGTGTAGCAGGAGGCTGAACTGTGCTGTTCTTCTAATTCTGGGCAAACAAGATGTCAGAGCTGTGACTCATCTCTCTTCACAAGTACTAGGAGGATTCATGCTTCCTGAGAAAGCTAGATTGCAAATTATCATGATAATTCTCTAAGCTTTTAAAGTAGCTTGTAAGTGAAAGAATTCTTGTCACATTCAAAAAAGAAAGATTTTCATTTTCTCTGTGAGATGATCTATAGTAGAACTTTTTGCGCACGTAGGTGCCAGCTGGTGGTTGCTGACAGGATTGGGAGAGGTGATCCTGTTAACATTACTACCAAAAAACCCCAGGTTTTTCCCCTTGGAAAGTTAGAATGTCAACTTAGTAGGGGGTTAGACCAGATGACCAGAAGTTCCTTCCAGTATAAATTATCCTATGTTTGTATGAAATGAAAGATCTCCAAGTAGTTAGACAAGAAGTTAATTCTGGAATAGAGGAATTTTTCATCCACCTGGAGCTGCTGGAGGAATTTTAAAGATGTCAGAAATGGGGCTCTGTACGATAAACTTGGTCCAGGTGTCAGAGATGAAATATTTTTTGAGCAAAAAGACATAAAACCTGTGACATTTTGACTCCACCTTTGTTCTACCCCAGAGAAGACACTTCTCCCCAAATTCAAACTGATGTCCACAAACACCATGCTAGAATATTTGGCTCATTGACTTGGAAGAAGTTCATTTACTGAGTCATGAATATCTCACGATTTCATGATTGCATCACCGAACACTTCTTTCATTGAAGGCTTTCTATGCCAGTATCAAGTCACTGGTAGGACGAGGTTAAAGGAAATAACACTGGAAAGGAAATAGCTTCCCCGCTCCCAGTGTTTTGTCTTTGAGAAGGATAGCTTCTTCGAGCAGTTTGTTCCATCTGGGCACGATGATCCTTCTTGGTGTCCTGCTCTCAGCAGGGAGGAAAGACTGCTGTCAGGAGGCTGCAAACGAGGCCTGACAATTACATGTGGGTCAGTCTGCACATTGAAGATGGTAGAGAGAAAAAGTTGGAGCTGGTGGCATGTCTCTGGCCCTACAGCAAGAGGGTGGCTGTGTAGAACCGTGAGATGACGTCTGTCCTGGTGACTGTCTGGAGCTGCCCAGGCAATGGCCCGTGTCTTCAGAGGCAGAGCCAGCACTGGGCAGAAACGGTCTGGGGAACATGGCAATGGGACTGAGTTTTTTTGGTCCCTCTCCCAAGTGGTTTTGTATTCCATGAATGTGCCATGAGCTCAAGACTCCTGTTTCTGGTTACTGTCCGTCTGTTAGTTTTATCTGGTCTCAATTTCTGTCTGCTCACATTAACCACTTCTGGCTGGTGCAGGCCTTTAAATAATGCTAAGGCTGACTACAGCGTTTGACTGGGAAATCAACAGGAGAAAATAATGCAGTAGGAAAGGGGTGCAGGTTCATTAAGTGTGACCTGATGTTTGAGATGGCCCATTGGCCTCCAGATTCACAGGAAATGTTTCTTTGTGTTGAGTTGTTTCTTTTTGCCTTTTTAGGTGCAGATCCAGAACAAGAAAGTTGACCTTTCCAAAGTGTCCTCGAAGTGTGGCTCTAAGGCAAATATCAAGCATAAGCCAGGTAGAAATTTTACCATTTCCTCATGATTTATCTGCAGATATTGCAAGTCATTTAAATATAGTCCTGGATTGCAACTGAAATAGCTTTAAGGGGTTTGTTGCTTTCAGGGAGTATTTCTAGAAGTACCATCTAGCTGCTTAGCAATTCCTGGTGCAGAGAAGGGCATTAGGAGATGTGGGATTTCATCTTGTCTGTGAAGATAATCTACTGCTTTGATTCAGTTCTCTTTTTTTCCTCCCCGTTTGGAAAAAAAAAAAAGTGGATACTTACCATGACCATTCCAGGAGTCTGGAAGCTTCATCCAAGCTTACAGAGGGCTTTGGGGCTCTCTGAACATGTGCGCTGTGGAAGGATAAAGTAACTTCCCTCCAGTTCTTCAGAGCAGATACAAGAGTCTTTTTAGCTTTCAGTTCAGTAGCAGCTCCTGTCTTATATAAACCACCCTTGGCTCTTTAATAACATACTATGGGATGAGTATGCAGGAATTATTTGCTCCCCACTGAGAACACAGCAGTTACTCTGCGTGAATTCCTGCGAATCTCAGGTGTCCTAACCAAGCAATGACCAGCCCACCGCTCAGCTGGGAGCATAGGCAAGTCTCGAGTTCAAGGTACTGTGGCTGTGGGCAGATGTTTGAACTGTACCTTCGTAGCATCCTAAAGTATGGTCAGTTCTCTGACTTTTGCTGGTTTGTCTGTATCTGAGGACAGTTATCTGCACAGGAAAACTCCTGGCAATCAAAGTTCTGTGCACAAGGGACAAAGTTCACTGACCAAAGCCAAAAACAAATACTACAAGCTTGTCTTTGTCTGCTCCTGGGAGTTTCCTGCACCCTTTCTGCCAGCCTGTTAGGTTGAAAGCAGTTCAACCTTACACACCGAGCACCACGGTTCAATGCCTCAAAACACGCTCCCGCTTTGAGAACGTGGTGCCACAAACATGACCTCTGTTTATTCAGTGCTCTGTAGTAACAAGCTGTGTGCAACAATAACTGCTCTTGTCCAGGGCTGATTAAAGCAGAATAATCCATCCAGAATTATCTGTTGTCAGATGTTTTAACTGATTTTTGTTAGACTGAATCAGTTGGCTTCCATCATTGACCGTGCAAAGCTTCCAAAGTGCTGAGGACTGAGTATTTAATGATGTCACTGGGAACCAAAGTTGTGCTTAGCCATACTTAAATAGTTTTTTTGAGAAACCTACTGGAATATGGACTGCACGTATGGTCTTATACATTAATGTGGACTGCAGTATTCTAAATCTAGGAAGGTCTTGCTAGCAATCTACAGGTTTTTTTCTGACCTTCATGTTCTCCTGGACCTGACGTGCCCATCCAGTTCCCATGCTCGGCTTCTCCCTCCTGCACGGCTGCCTGCTGAGTTCGGGCAGCGGCACGTGGGTCTGCGCCAGGGAGGAGCTGTCGGTCCAGGCAGTCGTACAACTGCCGGTGATGGAGTAGGAGTGGGAACGGATAATGAGCAAAGGAACGCAGTTAACGACAAGGAGCAGAACATGTCCCGGCACAGACGACTACGCAGATGGGCTGAGCTGGCAGAGACCTTGGCGAGGGACACTGATAGGAGTGGGCAGCTCTATTAGCCAACGCAGCAGTGTGGGATCGGGTGGAAGTGGCATTTCACACCTCTGCTGGGGGAGAAGATTCATGAGCAGGTCTAGTGCGGAAGTTGGCGTGTGGGTGTCATCCAGCCTGTCTGTCCGGACGTGTGGAGTTCCCCACCTGAGGGCACTGCCAGGGCTTTGCCGTGCAGCCCTGCTTGCTTGCGGTTTTGCTTGGCCTGCACAGGTGGAGATCACCAACTTTGATCCTCCTGGTTTTTAAACTGAACCTTAACTAGAAAGAGACTGAGACACTAAATGTATTACTTGGTCATGTCCCTCCTCCAAAGTACATTGGGTCCCCAGGGGTTCCTCGGTGGGGCTGGGAAGGGGACGGATCTCAGGTGGGACTGTTCTGGAGGCATTAATAAACTCCTACACAATCTTGTTCTAGGGGGAGGAGATGTCAAAATTGAGAACCAGAAGCTGAACTTCAAGGAGAAGGCCCAAGCCAAAGTGGGTTCTCTGGACAACGTGGGACACTTACCAGCAGGAGGAACTGTGAAGGTGAGTGCAGCAAGCTCTGGCACATCAGGGTAGCATTTAAATTTCGTTGTTCTCCTTGTCCTGCTGTTGATGTAGTGCAGCTTCTCCACCCCCAGCCTTCTATAGCCATCTGCTTATTGTTGTCAACCCCAGGAGTGAGTACAAGTTGAAAAGGAGAGAGCTATGAACCAGCTCCGTGGCCTGCCTGAATGGGCTCCCTGCTAGGTGTTACTCAGAAGGCTCCTACTGCCCGTCTGCATCCTTCCTCTAAGAATCTGAGAGCAGGAATCGCTCTGTAAGCTGTGAGCCCATCAGAGAAGCTGCCGGTGGCCCTTCCTCCTTTCTATACCCCCCAGTAAAGCTGGTGAGAGCAAGGTGCTCTGTGTTGGGAGATAGCAGGTCTTGGGAGCAGTTTTCAGCCCGTAACCAGTACTGCAGCCCAGCCCAAAGGCCCTTTGTGTGAGGATAAGAAAAGATCGTTGCACTCTCGTTGCTGTGATTCAGCGCTTCTCCCCATGAGAACATGAACTGCCCCCAGCCTCAGCTCTGCAAATTGCAGGTCTCGCTACGGCAATGCAACATCTCTGCTCAGGGGAGGGAAACTGCCCCCGCTTGACTGACCGAGTGATGGATGTGTGGGCTTGACCTATCACGCCACGTAACGATGAGAGCAGTGCTGGGGATTATGTTTAAGTAGTCACTAGTGCTGTGGCTTTTATGTGAAACACCGCTGCTTCTGAATTGGCTGTTAGCGCTGGAAGTGGAGAAAATAATCCTGTGCTCTGGCATCAGAACTGTTAAAATATGACCTTAGTCTTTGCCCCCAGCAGGATAGACAGGCGGAGGAAAAGAAACCTCTTCTAAACACTGAGCTCCCTTGGTTGTCCCAGCATTGTTTTGTTTGAGCACACTTGTGTTGTGGAAGGGTTTAGAGTTCAGGCGGGTTGAGCTATTGTGTTAAATGCCGTGTGAATTTGAAAGAAATAATCCCTGTCCTAAAGAGCAGATCATGCAGCAGAATTCACAAGTATATTTAGTATGTGCTTAATCATCCCCATTAAAACAAGGCAAGAGGTGACTGCCAGAATATTTGGTGGGGACACATCAGGACTCTCTCATCTCCAGTCCTTTATGTAAACTTCAACCTGTCAGATGGGGGCTCAGTGAAAAGTTGAAAGGAACTAGAGAAGCTGCTGGTGTGTTGGTAAGGATAGGGAACTGTCTGTAACGGTGCCTGGCTGTTCCAGTTTACTGGAGTGTCTAGTCCATATACCAGTGCTATTTGCTGGTAACTAGGGTTTTCATTGAAGTTCTAAAATCTTACCTGTTCAGAATTAGTCTGATTTTTAAAACATTTTTCCACCATCTCCATGGGTGTGAAGAGTCTCTGTCGATGACACTCTCATCCAGTATTTTTTGGGGCTCTAATACTTAGCCTTGCAATACAGAGACAAATCATTTCCCTGTTGCATCCCACAGATCTCAGCCAGTGCTGTCGTCAGAGCAGGGGCAGGTGGCACTTGGGGACTGGCACACACGTTCAGGAGGGCTGGCTGCTCTTGCTGAGCTACCCTCTGTGGCTCTCATGGAGGTGTGGGGATCATCCCAGTCCCTGTAGTTCCTGCAGAAGCACCTAGATTTCAGTGTTGCTGTCAGCTCACGGGTGGGAACTTGGACCCCAGGAGGAAGGCCGGGTGGTTTTGCTGCTTGTGGAGTGATCAGGTAGAGAGCCAGTCCACGGCTGTCTCACATTCCTACCTGGGCTGCAGGGAGAGGGCCTGACTCAGTCTCGAGAAGAACGCAGCAGCCTTATTGCCCATGGATAAGACTTTGTGGGACAAGGGCATGGGGTAAGAGCAGAGCTGCTTTGGACTGGAGGTGCCACTCTCTCCCCATACTCCTCCCTACTGAACGTGGCAGTAAGGGGATGGGTTGCTCCTTTCCGGAGCTGGGCTGGTCCAGTGTGGCATCTTCTCTGCTTGCCGTGCCCTGCAGTGTTGGTGGTGTCTGAATGTCTTTCCAAGCAGCATTGCCTTACTCTCAGCAGGCTCCCACCAGCGTATTAGTCTCTTCTCTAACGGCAGTAAGACTTGGCTCTTCTCTAAGGCTAGTAGAAGTTGGTGACTCCAGGTGGGATGACCAGCTGTGGTAGGAGAACAGACCAGGACAGAGTCTTCTCTAAAGACTGCACTCCCAGTTCATAGTCCAGCATCAGCATCAAGTGAGGATGAGGTCCTTTGTGCAAACTTGGCCTTCCTGTTTTGGGATCCACTGTGTATCATTTGGGTCTGCTCTATAAATGTGTCCCCAAATAATGGAGGCTCCTTCACTGCCATGTACCCAAACCAGCTGCTCGCTTTTGACCCCGTAGCGCTCTGCTTTAGTCCTGTCAACGTGCCTTGGTCTGCCTTTGCCTCAGCCATCCTCCGTCACCAGGGCGTTACAGGCGTGCGTTCGGGGAGAGGGTGCTGAGCTCCGGACCCCGTGGTCAGGGACACGGTGGCCATGCTCGGACGAGCTGGCAGGGAGCAGTGCGGGGCCGATGGGTCTGCGGGGACCGAAGCCCTGTGAGAAGCCGTAAGGCTGGTCAGGACGGTGGCTTCCCAGGGAGCGCAGGGGCTGTTTCCCGCTTCCAAACACCCCCTGGTCCCCACGTGTGTCTCGGCAGCTGGGGAGGGCGGAGGGGGCTCCGGGAACCCGCACTTCACCCCCCTGCACCCCCATCTTCTATTGACTTGTCCCTGTCGTCCTCCCCACCCCGTTGTCTCATTGTAGGCTGAGGGGAGCGTGGAGCCAGGGCAGCTCCCGCCAGCCCCTCAGAACGGAGAGGTGACAGCGGCCCAGGCAGGCAGTGAGATGCGGGAGAATGGCGTAGGGCCGGCAGAAAAAAAATGTGGACCAAAGGTAAATTCAGAGCTTCGAGACTCAGATACAAGAAACAAGTAAGTGCCTGCGCCTTCTCTCTACGCACTCTGCCGGGTGGGGCGGGGAGAGCACTGCAGCAGGGCAGAGCAGCCGCCCCAGGGCACTGGTCACACCGCTGTAATCTGAACGTTGAACTGTTTGTATCGATGTCTGTAGGGTTTTTCTGCCGTTTTTAATTCAGAAAATTGCCTTTTATTTTCCAGGCATCTAATGATGACATTATGGTATCGTCTTCCATTCCCCTCCTGTCCCTTCTTTCCTCCTCTTTCCTCCTCCTGCCCTTCCCCTTCTCACCTGCCCTTGTGTCGCTGCAGATTGAATCTCACAAGCTGACGTTCCGTGAGAAGGCCAAGGCTCGAACAGACCACGGAGCGGAAATCGTCGTCTCCAAACCCCCCAACCTTTCCAGCAGCACTTCCCCCTGGCGTAGCACATCCGTCAGCGAGAGCCTGGGCTCAGTCGCCTCCTTGTCACCGCTGCAACAGCCAGCTCCCCTTGCAGCGCTTTCTCAGCAAGGCTTGTGACCCCTCCCAGCCCCGTCTCCCACGTGCTCCCCAGAGTAACGCAGCTTGGCTCTCTTAACCCGGCGTCTGGCTTTAGATGGGAAGGGGACAGCGTTTAGCAGGGCTAGCGTCCCTTTCGGCCGCGCTGACTCCTCGAAGCATCCTGGAGGCTCGCCCCTGCCCGAGCGTGCCGGGCTCTGGTGGTCCCTTTTTGGCTGGAAGGGGCTTCCTTCCCTCTCCGCGCCTTGTCCCTTTTGCTTTTGAGGGGATACTAGAGTGAGTGTTAGTGTCGTGTTGCGGGGACGGGCATCTAGTGATTTCCAGGCTGTGTCTCGCTGTCCCGAGCAGTGGGGAGACGCGCACCCAGCCTGGGCGGCGGGTGGCTGGGCAGGAGCACGCCTACGCTGCTGGTGGCTGAAGCCAGGCCAGAGTTAATAGGGATAAGCTGTGATCTTTCTTTCTGTCTTTTTTTTTAAAAAAAAAAAACCCCAACCTTTTCCTCCTTGCCGCTTCAGTTTCTGCTGATCCTGTTTGATGATGATATATATTATACACACACGTTAGGCTGTTTTAACTGTTGACTTTAACCTTTTATTCTTTGTGACGATGTGTTGATGATTTATCGTGCTACAGACCCATGCTAAGTTTCCTTTTCTCTTTCCTTTTCCTAACCGTAGGAGAGTAGAGACATTAACCGCTGCTGCAGTGCTGGCTTCTTATTGACATATCCAGCAATTGTAACTTTTTTGTTGTTGGTTTTTGGTTTGTTTTTTTTTTTTTTCAATATTTTAAAACGATGGAGCAAATTCATGGGATTAAGCCATGTCTGAAATGAAAGGCACGAGACTGTGTTAAAGGAAAACTTGCTGTAACAGAGCAGATGAAGCCTGTGTTGACTGCAACGAGACGCGTTGAATCGATGCTCGTAAAAAAAACCTCCTGTAGGGCCAAACCGCCAGCCCTGGGGGATGCCTAGGACCTTCTGCGCATTAGCAAGGCAAAGACGGTTTATTTATTAACTTGCACAGCCAAAGCCCTGGGATTTATCTTTTTTCAGCCAGGGCCTGAGGTCTGGAGGAAGGGCAGGAGGCTGCTTTCGCGGTGGAGTTGCAGGTTAACGCAGGCCGTGAGTTCCGAGGCAAAAGCAGGTCTGTGGTGTGCGTGTGCGTTGTTTTAACAGAGGCTGATGTATGGGTAACCGTATCGTCAGGCTGAGCAAGTCTGGTGGGAGGCCGAGGTGGGGAGGAAGGGAGAAGCCACCTCTCACCGGGGGCGTGAGGCAGGGGTAGCAGAACGTCTGTGGAGGGCTGGGAGGGGGGCAGAGCCCTTGGCTGGGGCAGGGGAGGCAGGTTGCTAATGCCGGGGAGTTGCAGCTCTGACTAGGAAGGAGATTTACCTACTCTTTGAGGTGTGAGCTCCTCGTTTCATGTTGCAAATGACACTAAAGAAATGAAATGTAAATAAATTTAAAAAAAAAAAGTGTTCTTGGGTCGTCAAACTAATTTAAAGCAAAAAAAAAAAAAGCGGAATAACAAAACACTGGGATCAAAGTGAACTGAACCAGGCGTGTGCTAAGGGGGGGCTGTTCAAGGAGGGGACAGAGGGAAGCCTGCAGCTTCTCATGCTTGTGGGAATATTTCTTTGGGAAGCTGACAATGACATGATAACCCGGAATCTGTATTTACACACAAAGATTCTTATTGCACTTGTATTTTTTATATTAAAGTTTGCATGATTTCTAATAAAATGGCATTAAAATGTACTAGTTTGCATCAAAGTCGTCTGCTAGTTTCATAAGTGCTTTTT
>NW_009201244.1:30162-30378 GCF_000690835.1 Fulmarus glacialis
TCCCCTCCATGCCACATCCCTCTAATCCCAAGCCAGGGAAGGCGGCCGAGCTGGTCGCTCCCTGCCCTCGTGTTGTGCGTGCTGGTGGCCTCGGCGTTGGTGGCCACCGAGGCCAGCCCTGGGCTAGCCGGCACTCACGCCCCAGGGCCTCCCGCTCCCCTGACCTGTGGCCGGCTCTGCAGAGAGAAAAGCTGGAGCTGGGGAAGGGGCTGAACC
>NW_009201244.1:30457-31298 GCF_000690835.1 Fulmarus glacialis
AGCTGCCGTGATGCTTTCACCCCCTCCGGCCGGTCCCCAGGCCTGCGATGCTGCTGCCTCCGGCCACCCCTTCACCTGCATGCCGCCCTCCGGTATATATCACTGCCCCTTCGCTGATGCTTCCTTCTTTTACTGCTAAATTCTAAACACCAGCTTGATCTTGTCCATCTTGGGGTGGTTTGGTGTGGTGTTTTTTTTTTTTTCCCCATCCAAAAGAATGTAATCCTCCAGGAAAAGGATGAATAGAAATTTCAATTTAGAGGAGTTATTTTCACACACTGGCAGATGTATCAACCTATAATTTAAACTCTACTTACTCTGCATTAGAAGTATAGATCTAAAATATTTACTAAACCAGTTAGGACAGTGAGATAATGGAAGAGGTATGGTAGCACTCAAATAAGGAAACTGCAGTAGCATCTGCTATCGACCCTGAAGACTAGACGCGACAAATGCCGGCTGGCAGCAGGCTGGAGCCGACTCCAGGCTCACCGGCCAGGCAGAGGAGCTGGGAGGTTTGTGCTGGTGGGCAGTGCTGGGAACCAGCCGCAGGCTCGAGGTGGGGACGGCAAAGTCCGGTGGTGGTCGCGGTTAACCAAAGAGGAGGTGGAGGCTGAAATGTCGCGTTCCTCGTGCTGCTGCTCTGCCCGGGGCGCCCGGGGGGTGAGATGCCCGGGCGGGGGGAGGCAGCCGGGTCCTGGTCTTGGTTCAGGTGCTGCAGGAGGATGGGAAGTGGCAACATTGCACTTTATCTTCTGAGATTGCAAAAAAAAAAAAAAAAAAAAAGGAGCAAACCCCTAACCCCCTGCAAAGGGGCAGAAAACCCCCCTTCTCCCCTTCA
>NW_009201244.1:31886-32769 GCF_000690835.1 Fulmarus glacialis
GTCCCTGGGCCCTGCCTCTGACCAGGCACAAACCTTCCCAGACTCTCACGTGGTTCAGCTGAACACTAACCAACCGACCTGTGCTTCTGTGCCACTTTCTCTAACACTTGTTGTGCCTGTGTTTAGCTGACAAACTAAATCCAGATACACTAGTTTGGTGTGGTTTTTCTAGGACAGCTTCAGTTTTAATATGGATTTTTTTTTTTTTTTTTTTCCCCTCACCAAAAAACTGCAGTGCTACATTTAAACTGCGAACTGGATTAAAATGACTTTAGTTCCTATCTATCTGGAAAGGTGGGAGTGAGCTGGTTAGTGCTGAGACCTTAAACAAAGACTGCAGAGAAGCTGCTGGCTGGCCGAGCGCCCGGACAGAGCAGGGGAAGGAGCTGTGTTCGCCGTTGGCTTGATCTAGGGCTAGAGATAGCAAATTCTCTTGGGGGGGCGGGAAAAAAAGAGTTGTGGTCTGAATTAGATGCAACTTGAACGTACACGTTCCTGTCCTGAGTTGCCTCGTGTGGGTCCTGGCTTTCTCTGCAGCTGCGCTTGGCGTGACGCTGCTCCTGGGGAAGGCGGCGCGGGGGAGAGGGGAGGGCTGGGGTGGCCGGAGCAGCCTGGTGGCTTTGGTGAGCTGGGAGAAGTCAGGCACTGGTGGGCTCGGTCCCCGCTGGCTGGGGCACAGAGGCAGCGTGCGCAGGGGTGCGTGGGCAGCACTCGAGCTCCAGGTGTGCCGGAGCCCGCTCCTGCCTCAGGCAAGATGCTCGGGAAAGACCTCGCCTAAGCTCATGGTCAGGGTGAGCGTTGGCTTGGAGTGTCTGAGCTGCTGAAGCATGAGAAAGCAGTTGCAGGCTGCGGTGGGGCTGCGGTGCAGGAAGGGCTGGGGGGG
>NW_009201244.1:33292-34821 GCF_000690835.1 Fulmarus glacialis
CCGGCCTCCCAGCGCCCGTGCTCTGGCAGGCAGGAGGCTTCCCCAGGCTGCTCAGCTGCAGTCCTGTCTGCTGGAGCCTGGTGTCTCCCTGCAGATCAGTGGCATAATACAGTTATTTTGGGGCTTTTTATACTGTTAAACAAAGTACATTCAAGTAACCAAGTTTGTGGGCGTGAGGCCACAGGAGCAGGGGGCCGGGAGCCGCGGCAGCTTTGCTGCTGCCCCCAGCACATACCTCTCCTTGGGTCGGAGTCCTGACCGCAAACTGAGCTGGAGCCTGGTGTCTCCCTGCAGATCAGTGGCATAATACAGTTATTTTGGGGCTTTTTATACTGTTAAACAAAGTACATTCAAGTAACCAAGTTTGTGGGCGTGAGGCCACAGGAGCAGGGGGCCGGGAGCCGCGGCAGCTTTGCTGCTGCCCCCAGCACATACCTCTCCTTGGGTCGGAGTCCTGACCGCAAACTGAATGTAGTTTTCTACGCTGACCCTCGCTGTTGTCCCTTGCGTAGTGTCGGTGTGTGAGTGGGGCTCTAGGACCCTCGTGTGTTTGTGTCGTTTAGGCAGAATTTCTAGTTTTCTTGGAACACGGCAGGAGCTTGATGTCGGTGACATCCTTGGGGTGACAGGGGCTCCTGTGTCCTCCCCGCAGGTGGAAGCAGGGAATAGCTGAGCCCCTCCTGAGCCAGTCACGGCTGTTCAATGCTGTCCCTGCAAAAGGCCGGGTGGCCATAGCTGGCGGGAGGCCAGCAGCCTCCAGGCTTGGGAGAAATGTCACCCGAAAGCCCTCCTGGCCCAGGACAGCCTGTGGGTGGGGTGGAAAACGGCTGTGGGAGGCAGCAGCGGAAAGCATGCTCCGTCTCTCCTTCCTCCTCACCACCTGAAATCCAGCTAGAATAAGCATTTGCCTTTCAAATCTCCCTCGCACGAGTCTCGCTGGCCACCAGCTGGTGTCTAGAGTAAGAGATCAGACACGAGACTCCTGTCTTGCACCCGTTGTGCTTGTCCCACCCCAGCATTGCCTGCAGCTTCGATTACCCCGTAACATAGGTACAACGAGTAATGACGTAGTGGGGAAATGACCGTGTTGGGTGGGGGGTGGACCGAGAGGACAGTGTGGCTGGAGACAAGGGCTCGAGGCGCAGGACCCAGGAGGGCTGATCCTGGCTCTTGGCTCCTTCTGTGGTCTCGGGAAGTCACTTAACCTCTCTGCCTCAGTTTCCCCATCTGCAAGGTGGGGATGATACTATTTACCTCACCAGGCTGTTGTGAGGAGTGAGCAGTGTGTAAAGTATTCTCTAAATGTGACTTATTATTATTATTATTATTTTGTGTCATAGGATTATTCCATGGCAGCACCGTCTCCTCTGTGGCGGTGGGTGCACCGTGCTGCCCGAGGAGGGTGCAGCCCCTGGGCTGCGGGGGCGAGTGACACCGCTGTACCTGTGCTGTAGTGGGGTGGTGCTGAGGGGAGGGAGGCAGGGGCTGGGGGGGAGGTTAGTGCATGGGGGTAAGGCCTGAGACAACAG
>NW_009201245.1:0-325 GCF_000690835.1 Fulmarus glacialis
GAACCGCCTCTTGAGCAACAAGTTAGATGGCGAAGTCTTACCGCTGCCTACTGCCTGTGGATAACATATGTCCCGCATTAATAGGGGCTCAAGGGAACAATTGCCGGGGGGTGGGGTGGGGAGAGCTCAGCTCTGCACCGGCCAGCGGCTCTTTTTTCCCCCGTCCTCTGGACACGATGGCGAAGTCTTACCGCTGCCTACTGCCTGTGGATAACATATGTCCCGCATTAATAGGGGCTCAAGGGAACAATTGCCGGGGGGTGGGGTGGGGAGAGCTCAGCTCTGCACCGGCCAGCGGCTCTTTTTTCCCCCGTCCTCTGGACAC
>NW_009201246.1:0-15760 GCF_000690835.1 Fulmarus glacialis
AAAGACAGGTTAATAGGTAAAGGAAAAGCCGCACGCGCAAGCAAAGCAAACTAAGGAATTCATTCACTACTTCCCATCGGCAGGCAGGGTTCAGCCATCCCCAGGAAAGCAGGGCTCCATCACGTGAAACGGTTATTTGGGAAGACAAACGCCATCACTCCCAACGCCCCCCGCTTCCTTCTTCTTCCCCCAGCTTTATATACTGAGCATGACGTCATATGGTATGGAATAGCCCTTTGGCCAGTTGCGTTAGCTGTCCTGATTATGCTCCCTCCCAGCTCCCTGTGCACCTGGCAGAGCATGGGAAGCTGAAAAGTCCTTGACTACTGTAAGCACTTGACTACGTAGCAGCAACTAAAACATCGGTGTGTTATCAACATTATTCTCATACTAAATCCAAAACACAGCACTGTACCAGCTACTAAGAATCCCAGCCGAAACCAGGCCAGTATTTAAAAGATGTGTAGACGGGGTGCTTAGGGACATAGTTTAGCAGTGGACTTGGCAGTGTTAGATTAAAGTTTGGACTTGATGATCTTAAAGGTCTTTTCCAACCTAAATGATTCTATGATTCTATAAATTCTTTGCAAAAGATGTCAGTGTCATTAATCCATTTTGCAGGTAAGAAAATGCCAGCCAATACACAGGAAAAGTGACTTGTTATGGGCACACTACAACTGCAAAGACAGGACTGGAACTTAGTTTTCTCGAGTCCTGATCCCCACTGGAGAGAGCACTGAACTCTACTCATTTCTTGTGTTTTCACTGACCTTTCAGCTAGGAGATAACAATGTTTATTGCACCACTGATACTTCTAGAAGTATCTTCTAAGATACTTCTAAGAAATTAGTCCAGAAGGAGAAAACATTATCCCAAAGCGGAGTCAAGATGACAGCTGGAATGCATTCTTCCCATGTGCACTTCCTGATGATAATCAGTTTAGCATGTGGGCACACTGTTTTTCAAAGAACTATTTATGAAGCTACTTCTCTATGCAAGTGTTTCAAGACCAGCCCCATCAGCCAGTCCTGCCCTTCAGTGTTACTTCCAGAAATGCTGAGCCTGAACTATTGGGTTTGAAAATGGCTTATCTGGAAATTATTATTGTGAGGGGAATAGAACTAAATTAATATTATCATCGCTGTTTGGAAAGAATGTGGCAGTGCTTAATAAGTGCAGTAGTGCCTTCCAAATTCTCTCACAAATTGTTTCAACCACTAGCTGTTACTATTACTATAATTGCAAAATAGGTTCACTGTTCCATTAGTGGTATTTCAATGGCGCTTTAAATGACATGAAATGGTGTAAGATAGAATGAGTTAGTAACATTATATTATTGATTTTAGCACAGCCTTTTTTTCCTTACAGTAGTGTAATAAAGAATTAGGAGACATTGAGTCAGATCCTCTGAATTATATTTAACAGCAAAAGGATTAGAGATTACAAACATTCTTTGTATATATCACTGTAGCTACTGAATTTCATGCATATGTACTGACACCCTCGGAATGAGTTGGGTGTAGGTTTGGCTTAAATCTATAGTAGCCAACCCTGAAATAAAAAAGGAATAGTAGAAACAGCACTGGGGTACTGGGAAGGAACAGGTGAATGTAACAACCACTGTCTGTTCTGTTAAGACTCCTCTTCCTGGGAGCAGTCAGCGTCTTTGAAAGATGTTTGTTTTGGGTAAGTAGAATCAGATGAGTTAGTTAACTCAAGCCACGTTACTGAACTAAGTAAACTTTCCAGATTTGGCTTGAAGCGGTAGTGTTCACACACATCTCTCCACCAACAACAGTGTGGGAGAAAGAGAATGGATAGCAAGCTGAAGGTTGTTAATATCTTCAGCGATCACAGAATGAACATCTGCCTACAGACCCATCTTCCAAAATTTCCAAGTAATGAAGAAACAGTTAAATTGCTTTTAGTGTGATTTTAGACACCAGTAGGAAAAGGAGAGCCAAGCTTCTTTTAAAATCAGGAGGATGTCATTTTTATTCCAACTCAGGGTGAGGTTTTTGGAAACAAGACTGAAATCTTGCATTTACTTTTTTTAGCTGTGATGTTTACCTTTTTCACAATCTGGCTGGTTTAGCAGGTAAACCTGGACTTGTTAGTTTTCTTTCTAATTTATTTGTGGATGAGGACTACTATAAATTATAAAATTACTTCCTGTTTATTATCAAATTATTCTCACTTTCTTTTTTAATTGCATAATATATCCTAATTTCAAAGTCTCCCAAAATAACACAGAGTGGTTTTTGAGGGAGCTTTATTTCTGTGTGTATTCCAGCCACAGCCACATCATGTAGTCTTGATATAGATGTATAGATAAATACATCCTGCACCTTAAAATATATTAGTAACTTGACTAAAGAAACTGGAATCTGGACGGAAATGATAAAATATTCCTTAAGAAAATTGTCTGTCTACAAAATAACTGATATCTTATGGCAAGGTAGAGTGAGTAAATGTCCATACTCAGAGGAAAAGAGCATGGCAGTATTTAATTAGTCAAAAAGATGTCTAGTATTTCCAAGCCTACTGAAATCAGAATAGATGAATGTTTGAGTATGTCAACCTTTCTTCACACTGTTATTGTGAATCAGGGCACTACTGCTACCCTTCACTGTCCAAAAGTTTCTGAGAAATGTATACGTTCAAAACAGATGAGACTCTGTATTATGCCAAATATTAACTATTGACTTTTAGTTTCCTTTTTTTCTTTTTTCTTCTTTTGGGGGGAGGGAGGAGAACGGAGGTAATTATTTCTTTTTCCTTTAAGTAGATACTTTATCTCAGTACCTTCCATTTAGACCAATGAATTGATCCTTTCACTATCATTATGGATTCTGGCTTTATTAGTAGTTGTAAAAAATTTCTTACTGGCTGCATTCCATCCTACAGAATAATTCTGGGTTGCTTTGTTAACAAAATTCTTTTAGGACAAGATTTTTTAAAAATTGCCTTTTTTTTTTTTTGACAATTAATTGGTGGGTTAGCTTGACATACACTTTTAACCTGTAAAAATACAAAAATAAAAAACAAGTGCTACCTTTAATTAACCTGCTTTTAGACTTCCTTTTTCCTTGATTCAAGCATTTTACATTAATGACGTTATAGTTGCACACCCTTCTTTGAAGAAGTCTCTGATGTTCCTGACTGAGAAGCCCACAGAGACTCAAACTGTTGCTGTTACGAGGTCATTCTGGTGCAAATTGCCTTCTGAGTAAGCAGAATTGGGTTTGCCATTCTCTGTCTATGCCTTTTGTTTAATATTAATGTTAAGGATCAGTTTCTGCATTGCTTCTCTTTTTCTTCAGTTCTGGCAAACAGAGTGAAGGTTTATGGTACACATATGAGATCATTTATTGAGTGTTATAAGAAGCACATTCTGCACGTAATTTGATACAGGGGCTACTATGGTAGATACATTTTGATATTAAGTGGTAAATAAGCATGGTAAAACCCACATAACTTGTCAGTGTGTAAGTTAAGTTGCTTGGGAACTAGACAAGGATACACACTGGGCTATTCAGTTATCTTTTTATTGAACTGGTAATTTAGCGTGTGAAAATCCACATAGCCTGTCAGTGTGTAAGTTAAAATTACTTGTGAATTGGTCTATAATACACACTGGGCTATTTAAGTTATTTTTTAAAATTGTGCTGGTAACGGATAACTCTATTTTGTACACTGGAGCTGTTGACTCCTTATCCTGTTGACTTTGGCTCCTTTCCTCTCGCACCACCAGCCCAGGCTCTGTGATGAAGGAGCTAGCACTCTCTCAGAGCAAATGAATCGTAGAAGGGTACTCCTAGGTTTTTCAAATTAAACACGTTATTCAAGGCCCCACATCTGAAGTTGAAGGTGACTTAAAGAAGGAACTTCTTTCTGTGTAAGAAAGCTTGAGGCCTCCATGTATCTTGTTGCTTTCCTTAATCTTCCTCAGAATTTGCTTCCCGCATTAAATAAATTGGTGAATGTGATGTCTTCATGGTTTTTATCCCTTATCTCATCAAAATAAAATTTCTGTCCTTATAATTATAGGATTGGACTCTGAATACAACACAACTGCACTTTAGTTAGAGTTTTAACTGCCTTTAACTGGGCTTTGGTTTTTAACTACTGAATTTCATCCTCTTATTAAGCAGCTATTCCCCTTTATTTTCTTTTTTTTTCCTTTCCTGTTTTATAGAAGATTTATGATTCAGCAAAAATCCAAGATTGATAAGCCTTTGGGGAAGAAGAAGTAAGAGTATGTACAGCACAGAAGTAGTAAGGCAAGCTTCTCCAGCCACTCTCCTACCCGAACAGCTCACGTGTGACCTGCTTGAGATCGCCTTAGGGTTACTCTGCTGAGAGAACGAAACCCTGCCTGTTTGACAGGTTCCTTTTTTTGAATGTGATGGGGATACAGCTTCACATCTGCGAGCTGAGCCACTGTCTCATTCAACACAGTCTACTGCACAGTCAGGTTGATAGAAATTATGTCTAACCATTAGAAACCTAGGCTAGAATTGATAAATTAGCAGTGATAAGACTTTTATCCCAGTCAGCTCTTTACTCCCTCACCCCAACTTTTCACCTCAAATCTTTATGGAACACCTGTCTTATTCAGTTGTTTTTTCTTTCATAAAGTTTCTGTATTTTTTTCCTAGCAATTCTGGACAAGAATATGGTGTGGATCTGCACAGAAGGCAAAGGTATTCTGTATACACTTCAGTTGCTGCGTAGGTGGGTTTGGACTGTATATCACACATGTGGTGAGGACAGCATGTCCAAGATGCCCACAGAGTGGTAGTTTCCCCATGACTTTCAGACATCTGTTGTTTTCATTGGAGCTGCTGGTACTGTTTCTGCTGAGCTGCTAGACACCAGAAAATCTGGCCAAATTCACTCTTTACCAGGCACAAAACATTGTCAAGCCAAAATAAGGAAAAAATCAGGATGTGTGGTAAAGCAGTCTGAGATGTTAGATGTGGGCACAGGCGCTTTAAAGGATTCACTCAGTGCTATGAGAAACTTGCATGTTGTAGAACCAGATGTCTTCCTGCTGTTCTTTTCTTACTTCATCTGATAAAAACAATTTCTCTTTTACTCATCACACAAGGTTTTTTATTCCTCTTAACCTAGCTTTGACACCACATTGATGATGAAGTGTCTTTGATTTCCTGCTCCCCTACCCCAACTTCTTTCAGCTTTTAAAGTCACGGTACATGCATTATTTCCTCCTGATGTTTAGAGAAGGCTAGAAACAGTTTAAAAAACACCTCTCTTGCTGTATTTATAGAACTCGCACAAAATACACTTGCTGTTGATGAGTTATACCTATGAACCTTCACGTCAATTCAACTCATGGCCTCTTGTTATGGAGGTTCATGGTATTTGAGGGAGAAAAGCTGAAGCCACGGAGGAGCATACAGGCACAGAGCTACCAATCCTGCTCTTCGCAGGGAAAGTACTTCCTTCTTCTTTCCTTCTTATTTTGGTGTGCATCCAGTGCACTTGAAACAGCCAAGTCATCTGCTGAATTTAATTACGGTTTGGCAAAAGCTTATCATTTTATTACATTTGCACAATCAAAATGATTCTCAGCTTAAGTTTAGTGAATCCTCTTTGGCCTGCGAAATGTGGCAAGACTATTTATTCATTCATTTGTTCATTCATCCATTCATTTGTATGTATGTACTGCAGAGGGTCTTAGTCCAAAATACTTACTATTCAAGTAAATATAAAGTAGGTGATGATTAATTACTGAGGTAGGTTGATTATTTTTATTGGATATTATAGTCAAAGAGTTTCATCAGATCATATTTCTAATGTGAATGCTCTAATTTATGAATTTTTACTTTCTGTAAGTTTGCTTCAAAACCTATCAGTAGGAACATAAATACTTCCCTTAATTTCAAAGAACTGTCTTGATGAGACCCCAAATGCAGCTTTTTTAAAGACAACTTTTGGTACCTTTCCAGAACATTTTTTCATAAGTCAACGTAAATATGAGCTGGATTTTTAAAATATTTTTATTGTAAAAAGCATTCAGAAGCACTCCCTTATTTTCAGCACCTCATGTCTCAGAATAACTGACTTTTTTTCATTCTGTTGCAACTTTTGTGACCACTTTTTTATGAACAATGTATATAAAATATTAACATGTCAGAGACGAGACATGAATTAGCATGTGCAAATTGCTACAAAAGGGTACAAATTTCAGCTAGAGTAAATTAACATTATACAAAGCAGTGGAATATTTGGCTCCTAAGATTTTTTTAAAAGACCACATGGAACAGGAATTCCAGAGGAGGGGAACATTGGCCTAACCTAAACATTTCTCTCAGTGATGTTGATGTAAACATGATGTAAACACTTCCAGAAAAAATTATTGAGGACCAACTAACCTGACTGCTTAAGAGCACCATATGAGGAGAGGTGTTCCTCTTTCTTTTATTGCTGTGCAAGTACCCTGGTGATGCTCCTGTCTTCTTCTTGTGCATTTGTGAGCCGTAGTCATGCTAGTGCACGGGACAAAGATTCCCATGGGGCTAATGGCATCCTTTTTCTTTTGGCCTTCTAACTTGTATCTTCTATCACTTCTGTCATCTTGTACCAGCCACATTTGGCACTTTTATTTAGCCACCCCAGTGTGACCTCAGAATCCTTCTATGTGTGCACTGCTCTTTGCTTGTCCAGCAGAGTCTCAACATGCCTGTAAAAAGTCTCAAACTTTTAAAATGGGAGTCTTCTGTCTGATATTACTTCAGATAGTCTCAACATTTCTTTTCAAATGTCTGAAAAGGATGTAAAAGTGAAATCTCGATCATCTGAAATGCAAAGCTGATAGAAGTGGGTAGAGAATTTTGAGCCTTTCACGTTCACATGAAATTTCATCAATACTGTCGATTTTGTACTTGTTTTGATTTTATTTATTTATAGTAGACTATAATTTTTATATAGAACAAAATAGTGTGCCCTCAAGAGCTTGTACAAATTCTTCCTTGCCCCTGGCCAATACTCTGGGGTAATCCATGATCTGCCCTTTCAGCTGTTGTAGGAGGGAGGTCCAAAGAGAAATGAGTTGCACGCTAACTGGTAGATAGGACACTAGACTAGGAAGAAGTATTTGGGTACAGACTGTGTTACCAGCCTATAGGCTAACCTCGGTCCTTTGTTTCAGTTCCTTACCTGTTAAGTACGGAATATGTTACCTATCAGCTCTGCAAGTTGCAGAAATCTCTATATAAAATGTTTTATATTATTAGTGTGAATATAAAAATAAAAGGTTTCTATTTGCTTGGCTAAAGACAATGCCAGCATTTAAAACTGGTCAACTGTATCCCTAAAAATATTAAGTCTCTTTTTTCCTGTTTAGTAGAAGGGGAGGGGGAAACTCAGGCAAGTAAGAGGGTCAAAAGAATGTGCTCTGCAGAACAAAAAGACCCTTATGTAGGTATTTGCAGTAAAAGCTCTCCTTTATTCTCCAAGCAAAACATCAAACTCCCCATAAATATCCCTGTAGTAGCAGCCAGCTCCATTTTTCCCTCTTCTCCCATTGAGTGCTGCTCTTCCAATTTCACTCATAAAAATATTATTATAGGAAAGTGTAAAATCAGTTCCAATTTCAAGGTCTGTAATTCCAAGGCTGAAAAAAACTATCCTAATATTATATGTTTCTGTTTAATCCGAAAGCAAAGCTTGCAAATCCACCTGGGTTTTTGTTTCTAGTCTCTGACTGAGACTGATGAAAGCATAAAACAAGAGACAGAAAAATCAAGGAGAAAATAATAAAATTGGAATAATCTTATTAAATTCTCCTATGGAATGCCATGACAAGGAATTATATATGCCTGTATATTTAGATGTCAGTAGTGCTTCTTAAAACAGTGTTTGGTATATATTTCAGTATTATCTATGCTAAATTTAGACTGACAAATAAAACGTACCACCACGTGAGCTTCAAACTCTAATTTCAGTAGAGGGGAGTGATGTCATAAATTTTGAGCATAAACCTACAGATAAAATTACAGCCAGTATACCAATCCAGTGGGTTACGTGTGTTTGTGTGTGTATATGTATATGTGTGTGCACATGCATGTATGTGTGAGTTTGTAGGTGTGTATATAAAAATATACAGGTATAAAAACATAGTAATCAGCTGTCATCCCCTGCTGTTTAACACACAGCATTAAGAAAACAGTCCTGTAGCTACAGGTAGTAGAAATATATGATCACAGTCAGGACATTTTAAAGTCATAAAGAGAAATTCTAATGAAAATGGTGCTAAATGGCCTTTTTGGAATTCTTAAAGCTAAAAATAACCCACAAAATATCACAGTAGAGGAAAAAATTAAAAATTAATTGTAGGGAATTCAGATTGATTTATTTCAAGAACTTTTCCCAGTCAGATGGAAGAATTATGCACTTTTTAGTAGAGAAATACATTCGTTATTAAAGAAAAGAGATTTTTTTTCAAAGGTTTTTTCAAAATAATTGATGAGAGATGAAGTTCAGTGGAATTCTGTTCTGACAGGCAAAATAGTAAGAAAACTCCAATCTGAACAGTAAATCAAAAATATTGTACAAAAGAACATGTCTGGGGTAGGCCAAAGTGTTTCTAATTTGCTAGCTTAATCTTGCAAGTTGAAAGTTGACCGCTTTGATCCAGAGGGGCCAAACAGTGTAAATTTCCCTCTTACAGAGTCCTAACCTTGCCCTGACACTAGTTTATCACCAGCTGACAGTTAAGTCTTTTAAGTGGTAGCTGAAGTTTATCCTTTTGATTTTACTGTAACATTTGATTAAAGCAAGCACAAGTGTGGGGTTTTTTCAAGACATCCAGCATTTTCTTTATAGGTAGAAATGAAATCAAATATTAAATCTTCACATTGAAAAAAAAATAAACAATGAACCTTATCTAATGACTCCACAATGTAGACATCAGAGAGAAAATGATGCCAGCATCAGACAGATATTTGACTGCAAGATCAGGTCTTGCAGAAAGTAATTAAGTTGTGTGGAACTAAATGTGATAGTTTCAAAACAAAAATTAAGAAATGTTTTAAAGTCTCATCGTATTTTTCTGATCATATTCATTGTTTGTTCTACATGGCAAGGATATGAGAAAGTTTGCAGCACTGAAAGTTTCTCCTCTAAGTTGTACATACACACATGTAAATACTGATTTTCTTTTTTATTATAAAATTCATAAAAGCTGTTGGGGTTTTAAAAATATTAAAACCCTGGTTGATCACAATTATTTGGGTACAGTTATCATGTCGGCAATAACAAAAATGAAGCAGACAGATCCATAATATTTGCTGACAAAACTACCAAAGTTAATTCTTGGTGAGTTTTCTCACTCTCATTTAAAAAATCATTGTTTGTCATCCAAACTGGAAAAACTGAAATACTCTCTGTGAAATGGTAACATTGTGGAAATGGCAAGAAATCTCTTCCTATTGCTTGTGGCAAACAGTCCAGAGATTAAGAAAAGAGTCCTTGAAGAAAGCTTGCTGCTCTAGTGAACACAGATTTTGAATTTGAATCTTGGCTCTAGCCTGATCAGAAACCACGAGCCACATTTCATTTAATGATCAAACCAAGCTAAATCTCAGCGGCTTTAGAGTGACACTCTTTTAAGAATAAGCTGCAGACTGATGAAGGCTGATTAACTTAATGTGACTGTAAATTTTTTATTAATTGCTCTCTCTCCTTTCTTTTGAAAAGAGAGCTCATAAACAACCTCTTTTATTAATCTGATGGTTAATCTATCTTACTGTAAATATAATAGCAAACTGGTTTCTAAAATTTCCTGGGAATTGGGCAAAGTGCCTCATTCGTGGATGTAAATTCATAGCAGGATTTGGGCACCTAAAGGACATTTGACTACTAAGTTCAAAAAATAGTCATCACCACTATCAGCATTATCATTAAGATATTGATGATACATCTGTTACTTAAGTTCCTACTCTGCCTGACTAAAGAATGTTTTTTTCTAAAACACAAAACTTCTGTAGCCATCAAAGTGCAAAAGAGGCAAAACCCTCCTGCTTTTGTGTGATTTCACATTAAAACAGTCTCTGTTCATCTTTTTCTGTCACTCAATTATTCAGTCAAGAGAAAATAAGCAAAAAGAAGTCTTGCAGATGAAACAAAAGGCAAATGTTTGCACCTGCTGAAATGCTGTTTTTCTAGAGGGAAAATTGCTCATTCTTTGTCCATTGAATTGTCTCATAAAACAATGCACAACCACAAATATTCATACCATAACAACACTTGTGTCTCTAATTTATTTATTAAAAGGCTTTTAGTAAACACTGCCAAATGAATCCAGACTGCTGTTTACATCTCTGAAGAGTAATAAACAGGAGACAATTAACTGCTAATTATTTCCACCTGGTGAACTCTATTTTGAGAAGTTTTGATTAATTAACAGTGGGGATCTATCATCATCATTTGCTGGTAAGAAGGGGAAAAATAACAATTTACATCAAATTAACATTAATCTGAAGTGAGGTCTTTGTCCATTTTCTGGGTCATTGCCACTAAACTCATTATAGAAATAATTGGAAAATGCAGCCACTGTTAATCAATATAACAATATGATTTCCTTTAAGAAGCTGATGGCAATTATAAGGAAGTCTGAAAAGAAATTTTAAAGAAGGAGAAGTAGAGAAGTATTTTCTTTAACCATTAATTTGGCCTTACTCTCAACCTGTCATGGAGTAAAGAAAACTAGCTTTTCTTTGCTTTCAAAGTAGAAAAACTCCTTTTCATTTGAAAAGAAAATTTGGAAAAATACTGGGGATGTTATTTCAGTGCTGCTTATTTCCTCTTAAGCTGATGCCTACTCATTTCACTGAAAAAATTCTGTAGCAAGATTTTAGGCTACGGTATTTCCCTGGTCTTTCAGATGGCATCAAAGTTGTCTTTCACTTTCCCTGGACCAATGCCTAAAAGATTATCGGTTGTGCCAGGGTTTCACTTAGCAGTGCGCAATAATCCGAGCCAGTCAGCCCTCAGTAACCCACCCTACTTTTTCCTCAGAACCCATATTTCACTTTTCTTGAAAGAGATGTATAAAGAGATGTATGTCGGCCAGCCCCACAGGACATTGGTTTAGGATCTTCAAGGGGATTTTTTTCAGGAGGTTAATTAACTTGTCTGTTGTATTTACACTGCTGAGGAGTGAGTTGGTTTGAACACAGGGATAATTGACAGAACTGTTAGTTAGTATATATTTAATTATGCTGAGAGTGCCCAGGGCATTGGATGAACATGCTTTTATAGCAGAGTAGTAAAAATCAATACAAAAATATAATATGATAAGTATAATGTGTAAAAAAAAGGATGGGAGAGCTAAACACTTTTTCCCCCCTATTCTTCTCAGTGTACCCTTTTTCTTAGTCTTCTCAGTTGATTTTCACCTCTCAGCTTTCTGACCTTCAGCTGTACACATGTGAAATTTACCCCTGTATCTACTGACTTGCTTATCTACTGCTACTACTTTAAAATGTATTTGCTCTTGAGCATATGTGGGTGCCAGACAGTGCCTGTTTGCTGTTGTACCCGTCAAGATTTGAGGTGAAAGCACTAGATATTTCTTCCCTTATTATTTTTTGCCTTTTTTATGTAGTTAATAAATATAGCAGAGAGCTAATGGAGATATATTGAGGACAATTCTTCGGACACTCTTTGTTCTGTTAAAAACAGAAACAATGAACTAACAACATCTGCAGAATTTTGCAAGAAACATTTAATCATTTCCATATGAAATTAAGAGAATCCTATGTTCCTGCTTTCTTTTATTGTGCAAAATCTTTCTGCTTCAGCAAAATAGTACCCAAAAGATGTTATATGTGATGAGTTTTGCCTGAAAAGCAAATTCTACCATCAACTGTCCTGTAGGATAGCTCTTTTTTTTTTTTTTTCCCGCCCCAGTATCTTTAACTGTTTAAAATTATGATTGATTTTTTAATTATACATTTTTATTACTAAATAAATTAAACATTTTCTAAACCCTTCAATTTTGCCCTTGGTAATAGAATATTTTTCAAGTATATGACAAAGAACATAGAGGCATAAAGGATATATTTTTTTTGTCAAGAATTAAGTATGACATCTATTTTTAAACTAATGGGACAAAAAATAAGAAATCAGAAATGTCCAGTAACTTTCTTTTAAATATTACTGGGGTTTTGTTGTTTGGCATTTCTTGCTTGTTCCCATAACTGTCCACTATGCTAATGCAAAGAGTGGGCAACTTTCTAATTCAATTCTTACATTTTCCTGGAGAAAATTATCCTTCCCAAGCTGCAAGGAACAGATTTTGGTATTCTTCTTGAAGAAAAAAAAAAAAAAATATATATAGTCTTTTCTAAGCCTGAAGCAGTATAAGAAACAAGGTGTGAACACTCAGGGTTGGGAATGAAGAATCTGTGTGAGTGAATTGCCACAGTAGAAAAATTAAAGAAATTTATGACATCTTGCTAACTGTTTGTTCTTCTTTCATTATTATTCATAGAGGAGTAGTTTGGAACTGAGACATTCTAAACAGGATTCAGTCCTTTTCACTCTTGTCGCTGTTAAACAAGAGTGTGATAATCATATGAAAAAACTCATATTAGAACTTTTTGCTTATATTAAAAAAGTTCAAAATAATTTCCTGCCTCTACTGCTAAGAATGATTGATGCTAAGTTAATAGCTTTGTTTTGGAGAAGAAATAGAGAAATGGAATGAGAAATTTTAATCCTTTTTTTTACCACTTTCTGTTTCTTTAAAAAAATAATTTTCTCTTTCCACCCATAATCTTACACCCTTCACAAGTTTCCTAGCTAATAAGGCAAATACTGCTGGTTAGGCAGATTATTTTGTACAATAAGATTAAGAAGCCAAGAAAAAGTAGAGCAATTTGTGCATTAACAGGGTAAGCAACAGCCAGAATACTATATGTTTAATTCCCACCCGGAACTCATTAGGACATTAAGATAGCTAATTGTCTCGGTTGCTCTGTAAGATCTCTGATCCATTCTCAATTATTGAGCTAATGGGAAAATTTCAAGTTTCAAACAAAATATGACTGGTTACAAAAAATACATTGTCACTATTCATAACAATGCCTCAAATAACATCATTGCTGTTTTTTTCTTTAATAGGTAAAATGCAAATTCTAGTTCCTGATAGGATTCAGATCAAGGAGATACTTGTAAAGTTTACTTATTTGATGTCTTGAATATAAAGACTTACCTGCACAGAAATGTTTCCATTTACTGTAAGTTTTGGATTTGTAGTGGATGTGCCTGACCCTTTTCTCACTCTCAGTGATCTTGAAATGCAGCATTCCAAATGTGACTATTCAACAAGTTTAGTTTTATTAATAATCAACAGGGTTTAGTACTAGGGAAATTGTCAGATGTGGTCATGATCTATAATGCAAAGGAAAACAGATACTCTACAGGTGTTTAATTATCTATGTGTATTTTCAGTGTAAAAAAAAAAAAAAAGAAAAAAGAATTGAGACATTAATCTTTGTCCATATGGCTGTTTAACTGTGCCCCAATATTTTAAAAGCAAACTAAACTGTCTGATCTGGAATCTGAACCAGCTGTATTCCAGCCTCCTGAATCCAAACATTTTCAGTGCTCTTTTTGGAAGTTTGATAAGATGCAATGATGATTACATTACAGAAGTCATCAAATCATATTACTGTCTGTGGCCAGGTACAAGTTGGGATACACTCCTTATATCAGAATCTGAACATTGCCTTTATATTGCCTGATTTGCTGATGTTTTGATAAGTTACTAAAATAATTTGGAAATTTCAGCCTGGCCACAAAGACAACATTCTTATTTATATTATCTACCATGTATTATGAAATACTTCAAACTATGTTTTCTGTCGATATTTTCTAATTTCAAAAATAAATGTCAAAGTACTTGATGTACTTTTTTTTTATTAAAATGGTTATTTACATATTAAAAGAATCCAGTAGAACATAAAATACTATATCACCTCTAAATTCAGGATAGAGTGGACTGAGGGAGTAGATGGGATTTTTCAGGCTTTTTAAATGCCTTAAAGACCTTTAAGACCAACAAATATAATGCTCTAAGAATTATGTTTGAGAAAAAAGGACTTTTCCACTTAGCATTCAGGATCAAGATGAGGAACTGCTGGTTGAGCCCCTGAGTCAATCTGTTACAAAGCACGTCAGCTTTTGGTGTCAATAATGATGTACAGTCCCACTTTATTTCAACATATCTTTACCTTTGATCCTAATGATATTATACCACCCACAAAAAGTGCTGGTAGAGAAGGAAGAAACTGTGCATAGAGTGGGGATTGCCACAACACAGACACAGCTTAGCTAACACAGAGAGTTGAAATAGGATTTTGCAGCTGGTTTTAGTGAGTTGGTAAGTATATACTCTATGTTAAGATCAAGTTCTTGTCATACACTGATGTAGGAAAAAAAAAGTAGAGATAGAAAGATGACAAGCCTAAGTTAAGTTATATGGCTGAGAGCTGAAGAACTAAAGAGAGAAATGTAGCTGCACTTTCTGTAACCACAATCAAGATTAATTCCCCTTTGTGAGCAAAAGACAGAGAAAAAGCGTCTCAAAGAAAGATAAATTTGAAGAAAATGCATGTCAAAATTTTTGACGGACCTTGTGTTGTTCCCTCACCGCCACCACACCCACACACATGCACGTACGCACGCACACACACACATACAGAGACTTATTCTCTTCAACTCAGTTATTCCAGGAAAAAGGGTTCAGGGCCAGATTCTCACTTTCACTTAAACCCTTTCACATGACTTCAGAAATGTAAAGCACCAAGGCAATCTGTCCCTTCCTCTTGCCTAAGACAGAAGGTTTCCCAGTGCAATAAGGCAAAATTCACACTGTGCAGCTACTGAAGAAGAAGGGATTAGACCAGCCACATGTTGGGTGGAATGTAGCAGCCATTTACCAAAACACAGCAACTCTATACAACATGCTAGGAAAGGAAATTAAGAAAGCTGTCTCCATCTGAAACTATAGGGGCAATTTAGGAAAGCAGAATGTAATCAACCTAATTGAAATTTGTCAGAGCACAGGATTTTTCCGGAGCCTTATTCTTCAGAATGACTTTATCATGAAACAAACAAGCCACTGTCACAGTCATTCACTTTTAGCAAAGCAGCAGCTTTGATCTTTTGATTGTATCTACACTAAACTCCAAAAACTGTTCATGCACTGAGCATTCAGTCCTCTGTACTGTTTGTTCTTGGCAAACAAACAATAAAATTCAGTTGGTGTAACAGGACATCTTGAACAAACAGTCTATGATTTTAAACATTTTCACTAGTAACATAAATGAGAGAAACTGATTATTTTCAGGGTCTTGAGAAAGTGAGATGGATGATGGAGTTAGTGACTTCTAAAATTTATACAGCATTTCAGCAGCAGAGCTGAGAATGCTGAAGCCTGCTTTAACCACTCCCTTTCACTGGTTCTCTACATATGCGGTACTGAACAATGCAGTTTGGATAAAAAAAAACACAAGCCAAGTATTTTGAATTCATTTCAGTCCTGATTTCTCCACCACACACGCAGCTTAAAGATTTGTCTACAAAATCTTCCAAGGCCGTTTTCTAAGCCATGGATAGAGCAATACTGTGGTTCTATTTAACACATTCTCAGTTTCAATTCCTTGCCCCCAGGCTAATAGTTTTACCCTTCCCTAACTGTCCTGGTTTCGGCTGGCATAGAGTT
>NW_009201247.1:0-242 GCF_000690835.1 Fulmarus glacialis
CCCGATCCAGCCGTGGCCCTTTCCGAGCCGGCGGGGTGGCACCAGCAGGGTCCCCGTCCGTCGCATCCCGCTGACCGCCCTCTCTGCCCCCGCAGGAACGCGAGCTGCTATTTCGACATCGAGTGGTGCGACAAGCGCATCACCCTGAAAGCTGCCAACGGCAAGTACGTGACGGCAAAGAAGAACGGGCAGCTGGCGGCCTCCATGGAGACGGCGGGTAAGGGACCCCCTCAGGGACCCCC
>NW_009201247.1:1092-1347 GCF_000690835.1 Fulmarus glacialis
GTTATGTGGGAGGTGGGTCTCCATAAATCTCTGTAAGAACTGGAAAAGTGATGGGGCGGCCTGCCTATAGCTTTGTAGAGGGGTCTGTCTCTCCACCCCCATGCCTCCCTCCAGGTTTGCTGGGCTTGGAAACTGCCGTACCCCCCCGCCCCGGCCCTGAGCATCACCTTAGGTAGTTTATTTTCCTCTCCTCGATTGAAAAAGGGAATAAGATCACCTCTGTGCTCGCTTCTGCCATATCAGCACTGGCGCTGC
>NW_009201247.1:1563-2115 GCF_000690835.1 Fulmarus glacialis
ACCTTACATATCACAGCATCCCCGGGGACAGGGCTGGCATGTGCTGGCTCGTGTCCCCGCAGTAGGGCCAGCCAGCTGACCCCCCCCAACCATGCACCTGGAAATGATTTTTTAGGGTGATCCCGTCTGGAAAGCCTCAGCCTTTCATCTCGCGGAGCCCCGCGCTCCTTGTGTCCCTCTGCCCCTCCTTGTGCTTCTGGCTCTGGAGGAGCATCGTAGACCCCGATGGTGGGTCCAGCCTGGGGGGGACGTAGAGCAAGCCCGTGCCGGGTGGGGGGCTTCATCCAGCCCACCTCCAGTGCCGGCGGGCTTTGGTCCTGGCCAGAGCCCGGCTGGCCGATGCAACCTCCCCTGGGTGGTGGCTGGAAGCATAAACTGCAGATTTTGGTTTACAGAATAGAAAAGTTCCTTAGCAAACTTTGCACAGTGATATTTGCTCAGTACCTTTGTTTTTTTTTGCTTTTCTCATAAAATACTGGAACAGTGAGGCAAATCACTGAACACCTAATGCTGAATTAGGAAGCGCCCGTTCCCGCGGGCTCCCCCGAGGAG
>NW_009201247.1:2221-2452 GCF_000690835.1 Fulmarus glacialis
ATTTGTATAGGCGCGCCATGGCACTGTGTTACCACCTGTTTTCTGTACTAGGTCTGCATTAGAGTATAACGCTGTTTGTAACGGGTGATGCTGACGTGTTCGTTAGGGTGTTGAAAGGCACTTTATCCTTTGGGGCCTTCCCGGGGCCGGTATTTGCTCCCTGCAAACACACCAAGGAGCCTTTTCCCCCGTGGGCCCCCACTGGGGAGGGAGCGCTGGTCCCCCCCACCC
>NW_009201247.1:2699-4670 GCF_000690835.1 Fulmarus glacialis
GCTGCGGGCGTCGCTGCCGTGCCAAAACAGGGCCGGTCCCTATTGCCGGAGGCAAGGCAGGGGCTCGTCAGCCTTAAAGCCATGTGGAGGGATAACCCTCCGTAGGAGCTTGGTGCTAAACTCTCAGCTGGGAGAGAGAGCGAGCGACCCGTCCCCTGCCAGGGGGACAGCTCCGGGCCGGGGTCCCTCGCCGGCGCAGGGGATCCCGGCTGGGACTCTACCTCGGCTCTGCGCTCACATCCAGGGGCTGCCTGCGCTCGTACGGGCACCACGCGCCCGCCCGCCCGGGGACCACGATGCCCCTCGAAGGACCGGCTAAACTCTCAGCTGGGAGAGAGAGCGAGCGACCCGTCCCCTGCCAGGGGGACAGCTCCGGGCCGGGGTCCCTCGCCGGCGCAGGGGATCCCGGCTGGGACTCTACCTCGGCTCTGCGCTCACATCCAGGGGCTGCCTGCGCTCGTACGGGCACCACGCGCCCGCCCGCCCGGGGACCACGATGCCCCTCGAAGGACCGAGTGTCTTGATGAAGCCCTGAGTGACCCTGTGACTTGGCACACACTTTTCGCTGGCCTTCACCCTCCCTGTGTGGCCTCCTCCCCGTCCCCCGTCGCAGTTCGAACCATGTAATTCCCGCTCCGGCTTCTTCCGTGTGACACTAGGTCAACATCTCTCCTGTCTCCTCTTATCAGGTGTCGTGACTCTGAAAACATCTCACTCTGAAAATTTAAGTTTTGGGTTTGTTCGTTTTTTGGTTTTGGTTTTTTTTTTTTATTATTATTTTTTTGTAAGTGCCATTTGTATAACTTAAAAAAAAAATAGCTTAAAATGGAGAAAGATGAATAAAAAATAAAACCTGCATTGGGATACAAGCAGTGGTGTGTGGTCTGTTGGGGTGACCGCGGCTGGGGCTGCCACGGCCTTTTAATGGGAGGCACAACTCTGAGCATGGAGCAATTGGGGTGGCGGAGCCTTTGGGGGCCAAATCTTCAGCCCTCTGGAGGGCTCAGATGAGTTGGTGGGAAGGGAACGGTGACCAACAGGCTCATCTCCACCGAGCAGGCTCAAAGCTAAAGCTGGCTGGAGGCTGGGTCACCTCTTCAGAGCACCCCCAAGCCACCGAGCCCACGGGCATCTCTGAGGACGGGTGAGCTATGCACGGGTCAGGGAGGTGCACCAGCAAGACCATCGTTCCTGCAAATCATCCCCTCCTGCAAACCAGCTCCTCCTGCCCTGGCAGCCGGGAGCGAAGCCGTGCCGTCCTTCAGCCTGGCAGCGCTGCGAAGGAGCTGCTTTTTCTCCGCTTGGCTCAGTTATTTCCAGGAAGGGAGAGCGATGGGGTGCTGGTTTTGGGTGCATGGCATGGCAGGGGTCAGCAATAAGGCCCCTCCTCTGCTTGGTGATATGGAGAAGGGGAAGACAAAAAAAAAAAAATCTCTAAGGATGGGAAAAAAAAAAGAGGGAGGGGGGAACCCCATCCTCTGCAGCCCAGCCCAGGCCAAAACACGGCATCCGGGCGGAGGAGCCGGGATGTCCGGGATGTGCCCCCAGCCCTCCCCAGACAGCCAAAACCAGCCCTAACACTCAACCAACCCACCCAGGTTTGATGCTGGGGCCAACCTCAGTGTCAGCTCTGAAGACGGGGTGCAGCACGGGCTTATGGAGGGGCTGGGGGGCCAACTCCATCCCCCGTGCCGAGAGCAGCCAGCCCCTTCGCTGCCCTTCATCTCCCGCAGCCCGGCTCGGCACCTGCGGGTCACCGACGGGCTCCTGTTTGCTAGAAGCAAATTTTGGGAAGAGGGGCTGCACAGCCCCCCAAAACACATCCCGGGCGGGACAGTGGGAGGGCATCGCCAGGAGAGACCTTCAGCTTCAGACACGGGTTTAAGCACCGCAGCAAGGGCTGAACAAAGGAAGGACGTTCACTCCTTACTGTAAACAGGGTGAAATTAAGGCTGCGCAGGAAACGCTGAG
>NW_009201247.1:4715-13297 GCF_000690835.1 Fulmarus glacialis
GACGACATCCGCGTGCGCACGAGCAACCCCGGCCGTGACACCCGGCCGTGACACCCGGCCTGGGGAGGAGGCAGGGAGGAGGTTTGCCGGCGCGGCCGGGGGGTGCCCACGCGGGGAAGGGGCTCCAGAGCTGCTGCACGGTGGCAGGGAGGACCCTCGCCCTTCCCATCTCCCTTTCCTTTTGCTTTTAAGGCCGGATTCTGTATTTACCATCGCCCCTGCAAAGGGGGAAAGCCCCCCCAGCCTTTCTCTCCCCACAACTCACGCATCCCGGTTTCCATTTAAAGGAGCGACTGGAAACCATTTTCTATCCCGTCCAGTTTTTCCTCGGGAGCATGTGGAACGTATTAAGCTTTTTCCAGGAGGGTCAAATGGGTTTTGCCTTGCAACTTGCAGAGTTTTCAACCGCGCAGGCTGAGATCTGGCAACACAGCCCTGCCTGCTCGCCCCTGCTGCCTGCTGCTGCCTGTCATTAGCCCCAGCGTCAAGCCGGCGCAGTCGGGATGGAAGGATGATGTTTTGGCTGTAATGAAAGCACAGAGGTAAAAGCCAGAGTGCACAAATTTATTTACAAAAATTCAAATTACAATATAATACAGGAACTTTTTACACACAGAATATTAGAACGGTTTACTACCAGAAGGTAAAGAAAAATATTTTTTGTTTTTGTTTCTTTTTTTTTTTTAATAAACCACCTATTTATTTTCAGCTATTGTTATACAAAGTTGCAGAACATGCACATCTTTACAGGGTTTCTTTCTTTTAATATAATGTTTTGCTAAGTGCAAATACTAAGTTTCTCTCTCCACCTTTAAGGCAAGTAAAATGGGACACTGCAATTAACCATAAGAAGTACCTGTTACGGGATCAGCCTGGGCACAGCAACCTCCCCGTCGCCTTTTAAAGGACAAATGGTTTCAAGGACTGCGAGGCGGGAGGGAAAACGGGATGCAGGAGTTAAGAGACCAGATCACGGATGGTTCTGCTGGTCGTGCAGTAAGTTTGGGTTTTTTTTTTCTTTTTTTCCCCAATAAATCAACAGAGAACCCAAGCGCTATCAGAAACCACACCTCGAGGTCTCTCGGGTTAGAGGGGAGGAGCAGCCACGCGCTTTGGCTGCAGAGTAATTTTCGGTGAAATGGGTGTTTCCTCGGTGGGAGAAGCAGCGCCGGGAGCCCAGCATCGCCCCAGGGCCGGCGGAGGGCTGAGCCCATCGCTCAGGGCTGCCGGGCACGGTGCACCTCCACATCACAGAGCAAGCACCCATTTCTCTTCTCAGGCGCAAATAAGCTCATGGTTTTGCAGGGGACATGGGGACAACGGTCCTCTCTCCCCCTACCTCTACTGGGCTCCTCCAGGACCATGACCATTGCACCACAGCAGCAAGAGACATTTGCATCCTAACCACGAGGATGGACCACAGACGCCAACCTCCCGTTGCCACCTCTGCCTGACGATTCTCCATCCCTCTTGCTCCATCTCTGCACTTCCCCCTGCCAAGGCTTAGTTCTTTGCGCCCGCGCATCTCTAGACATGCACCAAAAGATGGGATTAGACCATCACTTTTGCCAGTGCTCCCAGCCACGCAGCACCGCGGGACACTGGAAGAGGTTATGCCACGTTTGCTTCGTCGTTTGGACCACCAACAGCAGCTGAGCCGTGCCCCGGCCCCCCAACCCACCCCCACTGCCTGACCCCCGCTGCACAGGCGGGTGCTGGAGGACAACCGTGACCCCCCTGCCCGGGAAAGGCACAGGCTTCAGAAAGCCTGGAGGGCTCATCCAAACCAGCCCTTGAGCCCACAAGATCTCGGCTATTAAAAACCGAGGATTCCCTTTCTGCAAGGGGAAGCCACTCGCGTTTCCTCCGACCTGGGTCCGTTTTCTCACCGCCCTGTGAGCTGTGAACACAGCCCTTCCCGAATCCAACGGGACACCCTGCTCCTGGCTACCGCAGGAATCACTCAGTGCAAGCTGGGATTTATGGGATTTAAACCAGGCTAAAACCCAGCCGAGCAGCAAGCGATAAGCTCCTGCAGCCCCCAGACTACTTCCAGAAATAAATTAAAATAAAAAAAAAGAAAATGATAGCAGCATGGGAATACCACTTAGTTATTAATGCTAGAGAGACCACGGCACGAGGAGCCGGAACAGAGCACTCCGCAGGGTACGTTCAACCCACAGGCAATGCCCGAGAGGGAAGAAATTGCTGACTCAGCTCCAAAAAGCGTGGAAGTCCCCTGTGGGAGACCCTCCTGGGGACAACAGCCCCCAGATGCTGACCTGGGCCACAGTGGAGGCTGGCTCTCTCCGGGAGCATCCCACCGACAGCTCCGCGCCCATCGCTCACCGCACGCCCGAGGAGATGCTGCGCCGGGAGCAGTTACAGAGAGCTGCACGCAAGGGTTTGGCAGAAGCCGCGAGGCAGAGGCAGGGAGTTTTACCTGAAAAACAAATAAAACCAAAAGAACCTAGATGCTCAAACATCTAGGGGGGGGGATAACAGGAGGGGCAGTGCAGCGAGCGTCCCAGCAGGACGGAGCAGGATGCAGCCCAGACCAAACCACTCAGGGAACAACAGCGCAACTGGGCTGCTAAAAGCTAGCCCAGCATGTCTGGGAGGAGGTTTTTTTCCACTCCAACCATTTTCTTTTCTAAAGGGGGCCTGTACCAGACAGTACAGCCAAGGGCTGTGGGGAAAGGGCTTCGTGCCAACGCTCCTCCCGCAGCCCAGCAACTGCACCCCCCGCTTCTTACAAGGAAGTTTTGCTTTTCTTAAACCCTCGCGCCTCCTAAGCCCAGCAATACTCATGTTTGCCTTTTAATACGCTTTTCCAAGGCCAATTAAGCTGAAACACACATTTTGAGAAGTTATTAAGCGCCGCGGAAGCAGCCAGCTTCCTGCAGCACAGGGCTACAGCTGCCCGTTCGGTTGCAGGGGTTCGGGTAAGGGGGCTCCCAGCTCACCGCTGCCTGCGTGCACAACTACAGGGGTAGTTCCTAATTTTTCTGCCACAGCACACATCACACACCACTGTCTACACATCTAACCAGGTATTTGCCCCAAGCAGTTGTTGCAATGAAGGGTGCAGCTTAGGCTCCGGGTGCTTCTACCAGCTGTTTGATGACAGGAAGATTTGGGATGCCAGATGAGAACAGCAAAGCAAAGGCCACATTTTGGAAGCATTTTCCCCCACCTCTGCAGGGAAAAAACCTGAGCCTTTCAAAGAGGGCAAGTTCAGTTCAGCCAAAGATTAGGGTGCTCGAGTTTTCTGCTGCTTCCTAAAGCCCTGAGACAGAACATGGCTCCGGGCTTCCTACCGAGATCTCAGCAATGAGATGTTTGCTGCATCCCCTCACTCCACTGGCAGAGCGAGAAATGCTAAAAACACTAGATTGACTTGGTTTTGAACAATTTATTTCTGCTGGGAGGTGCTAGCAGGTTACAGGGATGCTGGAGAACATGGGAACCCCAGCCTCGTGCCTCTCCGCAGGCAGAAGGCTAGGGCAGCTGACTCCTGTTATCTTGTTCCTGAAGGTCTTACTCAGATGTCAAGTCTCTCCTCCCTTCCCCCAAGACTCACTTGACTGTGCAGCAGCTGCTCTGGCCAGCAGGAAGGCAGGATTTTTGGAAAGTCCCCGAGGAACGGCTGCATCCCTGTGCTCCACAAAGTCTCACTTTCCCTCCCAACAGCTGCCTGAACAGGCTTTGTCAAATCAAAATATCTGGATGCCCAACATAGGGAGAGACCCCTTGGAAGTGCAGCACCAAGCCCTGTTGCAGCACAGGTTGAAATGTTTGATTGCAAAGGTTCAGAGAAGCTCTAGAGAGGGGTGCAGTGCAGGTACGTGTGAGTCAGAGCAGATCCCCTTGCAGCTGGCTAAACCGAGAGGGGCTGGAGCAGGAAGAGGGGGGGTGACGTTACTGGGGTGGCTTTGCCCTGCAGTGACTCTACGCCAAGTGCTGTTGGAACCAGGTCAGAACCGGTGTCGAGGCTGAGGGCCAAAGTGCATAGGCAAGTTGTGCTCCAGCTGAACATTGATCTGGGGAAAATCATAGTTCACCCTCATGTTAGGCAACGGAGGGACGTAAGGGGCAGGGATGGGGCCAATGTTGAGGGGGATGTTATTGTACATGGGCCGGACAGGAGGGAGCGGGAGGGGAGGGTGCACGAAGGGGTAAGGAGCCATCCGAGGTTGATGGAAGTTCTGAGGAACAGGTCTAGGGATGACTTCAATTCTCTGGATTTTCTCCATGGGCTTTTCCGCAGGAGGGCCGATCCGCTTGAAGCTGTTCTCTGCAGAAGGAGGAGAGAAAAGAACTAGTATTCCCACAAACGAAAACTCACCAAGCTTGATCCGTGGTCTTACATTTGCAATCGGCACCCTCCATCCCCAGCATGTTCCTTAAGTGTGCTCTCTATAGCATCACTGCTTGCCCCTTCCATGCTCCAGGCACCGTGGAGCGCAGCACTAGCTTTCCAGGTTGGCTCCTTTCATCGATACCACACCACAAAGGGGGAACACCTACTTTTGCAGTGCCCCTGTGCCCCCCACCACAGAGCACAGAGGTTATGCTGCCCTTCAGCCACTTTGCCACGCAGAGGGGAGACAGGTCTGTGCATCCACAACACCCGTCGCCAAGTGAGAGCTGGACACAAGCCTTGTGCCTCCCCACGGTCCCAGCTAAAGCCTGCAGGCAACAGCACTTTAAAGCTAGACCGCTTCCCAGGAGGAACAGGGCGATGGCTCGCACTCCTCTCTGGAGCAAGATTTGGGTGATCCTTGGTGCAGCACAGCAATGCACGGAGAAGCCTGCAAACAGCCAGGCCGTGGGAAAAATCCAGTGAAGATCCAGAGACTTGTCAGTAGCTGGGAACCTTATGCTCTCCTGTCATCCTCAGTCTGATCTCAAAGCACAGGTAAAGACTGTGACTTACCTCCATTCTTCTTCCTTTGCTCCTCTTCAGCCTCCTTCTGAATCTCCTGGATTATCTTCTCATCATCCTCCTAGAAATCACAGGAGTATCAAGAGTCAGTGGGCTAATGCTGCTTTTCTTTTCAGCACATGTTTGCATGGAAATAAAAAGGTAAATTCGGCTGAAATGTCCTCATTTGGGGTTAACCCAGGTTTAGTCAAAAGCAAGGCTGCGATGGGGGATTGCAGCACAAGTAACTTGCACAGAGCCAAACCTACTCTACGGAGTATGACTAAGAGGCTTAGATCAGCTTTCCAGGGAGATCAGTGCTAAAATTCATTGACTTGATGGAAACCAGAGAGCTGCAACCGAGCACCGCCCATTTGAAGACCTGCTGGAAAGCTGTTAATCTTTTAAATGGCAATAGTCTATTAAATATTTACATTATGCTAGCACTTCTAGAGTTTTTGGCCCAACAGCTGGAATTAACACAACTTAAATCCTGGCTCTAGTAGCTAAACGGTGCTCTGACAAGGCCATTTAGATCTTATCTGTAACTCTGAGGAGGGCATAAATCGCAATATGTTTCTTTAATGTCTATCTAGAGGTTATAGCAAGAACATTCAGACCCGCTGCTCAACAAGAACACAAGGGCAAGCCAGAAACTAAAAGTGTCTTGTCTCTCATCATCTTCAGTTTCCTCAACCCGAAGTAGCAGCAGTGAGACCAAACAAGGGAGTGAAGCCTCAGGTGGCTGCAGTTATCTAGAGAGACGGTATTTACACCACTTTTTATTTACACCACAAAGTCCTGGAAGAAGACTGTGCAACTCCTGAGCTAGGAGAGGCTTGCCTGGAGGGACGGTCATGGGCACCGACAGCCCGTAGGGTCCAGGCAGCTCTCAGGGTTTACACAAGGCCATGCCAGTGTTGGCATGAAACCAGAGAATCACCCAATTCATGCTTCAGCATCAGCTGTCCACTCCCAGGTGAAAAATGGGTTTCTTCGCTGCACCACAGCATGCAACAGCTATCAGGGTAACAAAGACCACACCGAACAACTAAAGAGGCAACTCCCTGTTAGTGCCAGGCAGCAGATGCTTCTGCTGGCCATATGTGAAGTGATGGCAACAGAGGTCCTCCTGGTCTCTGCAGGGCTGCATCTGCTGCTGCTTCATGTCCGTTGGGATGAAACACTACCTGGCACTTTCAGAAAACAAATGAGACTAGCTAAGCCTCCTAGTTATTAGGGAAGAACAGGAGCTGTTGGATGACACACAACCTGCATCAGGCATCAGCCACTCTGGGTCTACCTGTGTACAAAGGAGCATTTTGTTTGCTTCAGCAGTTCATCTGCAAGCGCTAACGGGGGAGCAGGAGGGAAACCCCAAGCCCCACGTACCCCACAATGTGCTTTGTTTTACTCATCCTATTTTCAGTACTGCCAAAACCCATAAATTTCTTCCTGAAAACTCTTAATGTGGAAAATATTCTGTATTTTGAAGAGTGCTCTGGGACTAAATTTGAAATATGCTTCATGTGTGCAGCTACATTGAAATTATTTTAAGTCTAGCCAGCTTCCCAATTCCAATCTCAGGGTCCTGCGCATTTCTAGCAGCAATGCCTGGGAAGCTCGCTAAGATGTCCCCTCCTCCCGCCACCAGATAAGGTTTCCCCGGGAGACTGAAGTTATCTTAATCTGCAGAAAGCCATCAACCTCAATACTTCCCTCCCTTTTATTATTCCGTGAGTCAATGGTTAAAATTAAGACTTTCCAGGACATGCTTTTTTGTTTTCCAAGCAGGCTGCTTCCATGGACTGTTAATTACAGCCTATACATCTCCATAAAAACTGCTGAAGAATGGCTCTTCTGAGCCTATACAGAACTTCTAATTACCCCCCAAGTATCAGATTGCGACGTTCCCTGGCTGGAAAACAACCTGGCCATGCTCCGCAATGTGCAACCAAACATCCTCTGCTCCTTTGCTGCCTGAGCAGTGCTCTCAAATGGTGGCCCCAAAGCTTCAAGATTTAAATTTTTTTTTCTTCCCAGAATATTTTTTGCAATGCTGTTGGAAAATGGAGATAGCCACCTCTCCCATCTTATTGCCGCTTACTGGAAAAGATGCCCCTGAAGGGTTTTTTTAGTTATATGACAAGTAAGAAACACATTTTAAGCTCAACTGAACAAGATCACCCTATCTCCTTCACTCACACAAAGGCATAAACCTCACCTTAAAGCCTAGAAAGATGCAGAAGTCCCTTCTAACTTAAAAAAAAGCTTTTACTTTAGTCTAAGTCTGTGTTTAACCCTCTGAAACGGTGCTTTCCAGGGACACCACCGACCTGCCACCACCACCCACGATGCTGCAGCTCCTGCAAACCCCGCTGTTGATACCGGTCAGTCCTGCAGAAGTCTGGGGAATCAGACACATCAACAACGCAACTTTACAAGATCCTCCTGCAGCGAGGGCTACTCGACCCCCACAGTTTAAACTGCAGCTGACCTCCACGCTAATGACGGATCGGCAAAGCCATCTGTCCCCGGGGCTGGCGAGCCAGCTGCATGCACACCCAAGGTGATGCTGGCTTCAATTACCGCAGCTCCCAGAGCTCCGGGGAAATGCATAACAGCAAACCCCATCTGCCAGGTCTCCAAAATGACATCTCTCTCGCAAGGACAACATAAAACCCATCACCTCAAATGCAACGGCCAGAGATCCCTACTCAATCCCATCCCCTCTCGGTCTTCAAGAGGGGGCAAACCTTCCAGCACACCCTGGATGCAAAAAAACTGCCAAGAACAGACCCGGATCGGGATGACGAGTTCCCGACTAGTTCTGCAACTGCAAATCACAGCAGAGGCATAACAAACCACATCTCCAAAAACAGAAGTTACCAGCTTTGTTGCTTCTCTGCTGATAACCTTCCAACGTGAGAATATGCTTTTAGGAAGTATTTATCCCACATACCAAGTCTTGGCTTAAATTTTTTTTTGCATCAGTATTTCTGAAAAACTGGTATCCATTAATATAGAAAGAACAAAAATACACTACACAATATGCACCTTCCTGCTTAAGAAGCTGACATTAAATTTAGCACACAGCACAGTTCAATATCTGCAGTATTTAGGAAAGACCTATGTCCCAGCTGGAACAAAAAAATTGATGCTATGTGCACAGCAAGATAATTTTAGGGTATTGGATATTTGTGAAAGAAAGCTGATGCCACAAGTTCTGGCTATTACATATTGCACCGACACAGGTCAGAATTAAAAAACAAGACTCAGTGCTGCAAATATTCACCACGTACAACAGTGATTTTTGCAAAACGCCACTAATTCTTTGAGAAGCAAAGGCTGTTTTTTTGATTCCACAGTAATTGGAGAGAGATGACCGATTCATCTAGGGGTAAAGCAAGCACACCAAAAATTAAGTTTTCATTAGCGCACTTATGGCTGGCTGTTGTGGTAAGAAATCATTTAATGTCACATGGGGTGGAGGCCGCAGTACAATTTCAAAAGCCTCTTGTGTCCACTTGCCTGAGTGGGTTCAAGTCCCTTAATAAAGGATTAGATTATAATTTTAATAGGCTGCTCACAGGCTGTGTGGATTGAAGGGATTTATCTTGTCAAGTTAACAGTCATCTTCCTGTCAGCTGCCTTG
>NW_009201248.1:0-236 GCF_000690835.1 Fulmarus glacialis
CACAGACCGCACGTGTTGCGGCAGCTGCTTCGGTTATAACAGCCCTTCAGGTCTGATTTGGAATAATTTACGAGTATGTCTTTATTTATGCAATTTCTGTTATGCGGTCGGTTGTTTTAACCTCTGTGGCTGTGTCAAATGTCCCTTCAGTTCAGCCTGCAAAGTAATCTTTTCTAGAGAAAACAAAATCAGCGTTTATTACTATGTTCTGTATAATGCGGGAGGAGGTCCCGTCT
>NW_009201248.1:1207-2960 GCF_000690835.1 Fulmarus glacialis
AATACGAGTTTTGATATCTGAGTATGGAAATGGGAATCTTTCATTTTTTCTGATGCTGTGTGCGTCTGGACATCGTAGCAAGGGTAAGCAGGGGCTTTGCTGTGTGGCCTGGGGAGGAGGAGGGGGGGGATGCAGGAGAGGAGAGCAGGCAGAGATGATTCCTGAAATTTTAGCTCTGTGCTGTCAGAGCAGCGTTCATGTCAGCTGGCAGGACTTGCTGCCTGCGGGGAGTTCTGTTTGTTTATGGTCTCAGCATCTCCTATGGCCTGGGATGGGTTTTGGCAGGACTGCTGCCTGCTCAGCTCCAGCCCATCTCCCCAGCTGTGCTGCGGCTGCAAAACGCTTCAGCTGCCTCCGTGCAAGCTCTGATGGCACCACTCTCAACGCTCTCCTGCTACTTCACCTTCTTTCTGCCCAGAACAGCTGTCTCAAGTCTCCATTTCCACCACAAGAGAAGTTGCTTAAAAACTCGGTAATAAATTGGGGAAGAGTGTGAGTCAGCTGAGCCGAGCCAGGCTGGGATGTGGTGCCCAGCCAGAGCTGTCCCCAGCTGCAGGCTCTGCAAGCAGGCTTTTGGCTGCTCTGCTGTATTTTAACAGCAGGGTCCAAAAGCCCAGCGCCGTTTTACTTCGGCGTGAGCCAGGTGAGGTTCGGCGAGGCTTTTCCTGCCAGGCTGCAAGGTCGGGTGAGCGCAAGGGCAGGTTGCTGGGCCATGCCAGCAGCAGGCAGCCGGGCTGGCACGAGGACACTTGTCCTCCCGGGTCCCAAACAGCCTTGTGGCCCTGTGAACAGCACCTGGAGTCCTCGGCTGCATTCCCTTGGGGTGGTGGGTGTCTGGCGTCCCCTGAGGAGCTGCAGTCCTGGAGTGGGGTGCTGACCCATGGCTGCTGCACGGGCAGCGGGGCAGGAGCAGGGGCTCGTTCTGGTTCTGGGCTGCAGCCCCGCAGGCGTTACGGGTGCCCTCAGGACAAAGCAAAGAGCCGGCACCGTGGCCGGGGCTGCCTTCGAGCTCTGGCTTTCAACAGCACCTGCAGCTGCAGCCGTGGGAGGTGGTGTCATATGCAGCGGCTTCTCCAATGCTTCTCCGTGGATCCTCTGTGATCCCTCCCGAGGGATTTGCTTGCAGGAAAGCAAAACCTTGCTGTTACCCCCGGCACAGTGAGAGCAAAGCCGCAGACCTGTTTATTGGCCCAGAGAGGTTTTACAAACCACGGAACAGAGGAGTTTTGCGTCCTGCGGCCGCAGCCGCCGGGGGCTGGGTGGGGCGGAGCCGCGTGCTCTTGCGGGGAGCAGCTGGCTGCTGAAACTTCATCTCAAAGCCGTCTTGACTGCTCAAACAAAGCTCTTCTGGAGTCAGTTTTCTCTTGCGCGTGCAGGCGGCCCACAGGGACACGGGTACAAGGCTAATGGAGCAGGGGGGCTCTGTTTAATTTGCAGAGATGTGATGCTTCTGGGCGCGGTGAATGTGCCGTGCCCCTTGGCACGGGGAGAGATGTCTGAATGCCTTTGGGGACTCAGGCTATGGCTCGGTGTCTTTTAATGCCATATGTTTTACAGTGCATCAGTAATGCCTAAAAACCCGCCCTTGGCTGCGTCCCAGACAGATCCCGTCAAACACATTTGCCACAGGAGGCTTTTTAAGACCTGACTTAAGCTTGGCCGATGCCCGAGTGAGTCCCCCCCATTCTGCGAGCGAGGGGTGAAGGACTGGAGAGCAGGGGCTTGCTCGCAGGCTGTGCAGATCAGCCCGTGC
>NW_009201248.1:3611-3944 GCF_000690835.1 Fulmarus glacialis
GCAGAGGACTGGGGCACAGTCACCAGCAGGATTTCCAAAGGAGGCTTCACGTTGGCGATCGCTTCGAGACAATCATCTTCTGGGAGCAGCAGGGCCCAGTGAGCACCCACTGCACCTCAGCTGAGCTTTGGTGGGCAGCGCCAGGGTCTTCCCTCTGCCGTTCCGCCTGGCGCAGAGGCTGTCTGTCCTCCTTCCTTCTGTTTGGGTGCAGCTGGAGCGGGCACTGCAAGCCCCGCGTCCCCCCCAGCCCTCTCCCCTGTGCTGCACAGCCGATTCTCCTGCTGACTTCTGTGTGCGCCTGCCCAAAACGCTCCATCAGCCCGTTGCCGCTGG
>NW_009201248.1:3977-6276 GCF_000690835.1 Fulmarus glacialis
GATTCTCCTGCTGACTTCTGTGTGCGACTGCCCAAAACGCTCCATCAGCCTGTTGCCGCTGGCCGGGCGCCAGCGCTGCAGCAGCCGGGTGGGCAGGACGGGCTCTCCCCGCGCCTCCGCCTGCAAAGGCAGAGTTTGCACCCCGGGAGTTTGCTGCCCGGGGGTCACCGCCTCGCATCGCCCTGTTGCTGCCCTGGTGCCTGCCAGGCACCGGCGCCGAGGGCAAGTCGTTTTAGCAGCTGCATAATTGCAGCCTGAACTTCATGACTCTCCAAACAAAGCACTATTTATTTAAAATGCAGAGACATTTGTCATACCGTACCAAGCCCCAGGAACGGGTTAATGCCAGACCCACGGGGTTCCCTGGTTGCGCAGCCTATGTCTACTGAGTGATTATTTGATCAGATAATGCACGTGTTGAATGTATTTGTTGGGAGACAGAAACCTGTGTTATCTGAAGGAGGCAGCGCTGGCTGTCAGGAGCAGCCTTTGATCTGCAGAGATGCTGTGCTGTAAAGCAGGTCTCCCGTCGACTGCAGCGCAGCCATTCCCGGGCCCTTCTGCAAAGCCCAGAGCACGGCTGAGGGGCCAGATCCTGCCAGCGCATCCCTGTCAGCCCGGGCAGCTGGGTGCCGTTTGCTCTGCCGTAAAGGGGCAGAGACAGCAGGGTCCGAACGATGTTACTTCTTCTCCCTCCCTGGCCCCAGGCGAGGCAGCAGCACCTGGTTTAAGCTTTTCAGAAATAAATAAAATACTGGTTTTGATCCCAAACATGACACAGACTGAGAGGACCCCACTCGCAGCAAGCGCTGAGCCTCAGGGGGGCAAGACCACCGCGGAGGTATGGCTCTGCTGGGCACGGAGCCGCTGCCCCCAGAAACGGATCCTGCAGGCAGCTCCACTGAGCAGAGGTTCGTGAGTTATCGGGGTGTATCTGGGTTCTTATCCACGAGCAAGATGTTGTAGTGGTCGATTATAAATTGGATGGAAAATTTTGGAGTAGTTAAATTGCTGTCGTTTCAGGGGTTCGACATGCAGCGTTGCACAGCTGTACACTTGGTCTGGGTAGGTCCCATTGCTGATAAATCGGCTCTCGTGGGGGGGCTCTACGGCCCCTGGGGGTGCGATTCTGGAGAGCAAAGGAAGTGTTGAACCAGAAGAGCCTCACTGTAACTCCTTATTCTTCTTGGCTTCTTGATGCCAAACCTTTGGCGGGTAGGAAAACCATTTCTGGATGAAGTGGTGATGATCTTTTTGGCAGAGGGGATGCACAGCCCATCTCCGCAGTGACCCCCGCAGCTGGATGGGCTGTGAGTGGGGTGCCAGGAGCTGTGCACAGACTGACTGTAGCCCTGGGGCCGTGAGTGGCTGTCAGCGGGGTCCTGGTGCCCTCGGCTCTCTCGTGTGCTGCATTTCCACACCAAATGCAGGAAGGACCGTGGCGTCCTGGGCCAGCACCACAGTGGAGCAGCTCGCAGCACACAAATTCAGCGTGTGCTTCAGTCTTTGCAGCGCTGGAAATTAAATCTTTAATAATTTTGAGATGTATCAGATTTTGTATCTATAATACTTTAAAATTCCCCATTAACGTTCAGTCTAGCACTGTCTGTGGGTTGTACTGGCACACAGGACCTTATAAAGCTGTAATTCTCATTGCCCAGATGCTCCCACTCTCTCCAGAGTGTGGGTCTGGCAGCACAGGCTGGAGAAAGAATAAATCTGTGGAGTCCCTCTGCCACAGCCCGCAGTGGTGCAGAGCCCCGGGGACAAGGAAGGGGGAAGGTTTTTTCCTAAAAGCTCAATAGCAGGAAAGGGCACGGAAGAACTATGCTAAAAATAGGCAGGTCAGCACTGGACTCACGCTGTAGTGCCAGACCAGGGAAAGACTGTTTAAGAGAGCCAGGAGCGAGCAAAAGCAATGAGCTGTGCCATGCCTGCGGCGAGGGAGTGCAACAGGGATCACGGCAGCAGCAAAGCTGTGACCTTGCTGATCTGAGTGCCAGGCAAACAGACCCCAAAATTCACAGCTTTCCCTGTCTAACGCTTCACTATGACTCGAGCTGCAGGGTGATTCCCAGACAGACTCTGACCTTGGTCACGGTTTTCTTTATGCTTTTAAAATACCCTGGGTGTTCTGTGGCGCTCAGGCTGTGTTTGGAGCGGTTGCTGTTCTGCTGACCCTCTCGTGTGCTGGCTGCGTGCTCGCTGTACGCTCCCTCCAGGCAGCTTCGCCTCCGCAGCGCTGCCCAGAGCTGCCTGGACGCAGATTTGTTGTCCAAGCCGATGGGGGGTTTGGCCG
>NW_009201248.1:6301-6843 GCF_000690835.1 Fulmarus glacialis
CCCGCACCTCCTCGCTGGGCGGGGGGCCGCAGGTCTCTGGACGGGGATGGGGATGGGTGCGCTATGGGGTCCTGCTCCCAGCTGCCCCTCAGGTGGGATGGGAGATGGTTTCTGACCTGAAAATATCACTGGTGAAGCACAGGGGAAGTTGGTGGTATTTGTACCATCCTTGGTCATCTTACAAGTTCCAGACTCTTCACCCACCCGGCATGCCCCAGCTCCTCTGCTCCACGCCATCGTCCTGCCGCTTTGTAAAAGAGTTTCTTTGTCTTGCAGAGAGATGCCAAGGGCCAGTACCTGTTCGACCTTCTCTGCCACCACCTGAACCTGCTGGAGAAGGACTACTTCGGCATTCGGTTTGTGGACCCCGACAAGCAAAGGGTGAGAGCCCTTCCTGCCCAGGCTGGCTGTTGGGGTTTCTTGCAGCGCGGCGGTATCAGACTTGTCCTTGCTGCTGTGGCTGAAAACCAGAGCGTGAGGCAAATGGCTGCAATAAAATTTGTTTTAGGCTGTGATGAGGGGCTCTTCCCCAGCAGCTCTCC
>NW_009201248.1:7273-7628 GCF_000690835.1 Fulmarus glacialis
ATCCCCGCACAAGCAGTGAAAGCATCTTGCGTTTGCCAAGTGAGAGGATTTGATGCTGTCGCAAAGGTGAAGAGGGAGATCTCCTGACACGGGGTTTGCAGGGCTGTTTCTAGAGCAGAGTCGTGTTTTAACACCGAGATTAGGCCACGCGACAGCTTTGTACCGAGAATCCAAACACTTGTGCGTGTTGCCTCGGGCAGCGAAGAGTGAAACAAGACGCGGGAGCGCATGGAGCTGGGAGCCCCCGTGGCAGGACCTGGTCTGACCCGGCAGCGCAGCTCCCCGCACGGATCTGTGTACTTGAGGTTTGTGAATGAGAAGCGCTGTGAACGCACTCACAGGCGTAGCTATTAAT
>NW_009201248.1:7689-8862 GCF_000690835.1 Fulmarus glacialis
CCCCAAGGCACCTTCTGCGGGGTCTGTTATAGGGAGCAGCCGCTGCTGAGCAAGGAGCTGAGCCCCATGTCGCTGCCGGCAGCCGGGGAGCTGCTGCCTGCGGTGGGACAGGGCCGGTCTGAGCCCCTCGGTCCCCCCTTCTAGGGGCACCCACTGACACTGACGTGGCTTATCTCGCCTGGAGCAGTAGCCTCCTCTTCCTCATCCTTCCCACCTTGCTAAGTTGGAGCCATCAGGGAGCACGAGATGCTGCTGCCTCTTGCAGGGTCTATGGACCATCACCCCCCCACATCACCAGTGCCCCCCGTCTTGTGTTTTCTGGGCTCTCCTTCCCGACTTCTCCAGCCTTCTCCCAGATCTGCCTCCTGGCCGTCGTCGTCACGCTGGGGCACGACCTGACGGCTGGATTTGCAGTGGCCGTGGAGTGGTGGCTCTTCAGCGCTGGAGAGGGGCATTTTTCTTGCATGATGCTGGCAGATCGCTAACTGCTGCTCCACTCGTGTCGGCTCTTTGTTTCCCTGCTTTTTGGTGAATCACCTCTTTAAACACATGTAGAAAGAAAACCCTGTGCATAATGCATTATTATGCATCATCCCTGTGGACATGGTCGGTGGAGGGAGAGCGCAGCTGAAGCCTGCGCTCACCGGCGCTCTGGAAACCCCCTCGGCACAGTCACTGCGTGGAGGAGTGCGTTGGGGTATTTTTCTCGGAGCATCTTCTCTTGCAGCAAACAACTGGGCAGATGGAGAACACAGGATCCGTGTCTTGTCCGAGCTGGTGCAAGGGGAGGACGTTTCTCTGGTGTCACGTGTGGTGGTGTCAGTGTCTGGGACCAGATCCTGCCTGGTGCTTCTCCTAAACTCTGCTTGCAAAGCCCAAAGCCAGCAGCAGCGAGGAGCCCCCCTAGGAGAGGGGGAGAGGGGCGCGGAGGCAGAGCTGGCATGCTCGGCAATGCCAAGGACACTCCTTTTACCGGTGCTTTGCTTTTCCTGGGAATAATCTAATTCAGTGCAGGCCACAAGGGTTGAGGTGAGAGCCATCGCTCTGCTTTGAGCAGCATCCCAGGACGGGACTGCTCGGGGTGGGGAGACCCCTCCACATGAGAGCCAGCCCCAGCCCTGCAGCTCCTGGACGCCGTGGCTGTCAAAGAGCTGCCTGGGTTTAGCGTTTCCT
>NW_009201249.1:0-1011 GCF_000690835.1 Fulmarus glacialis
CCCACTGCCTGCCTCTGCCAGCGCGGCAGAGACGTGGCCTTCGTCCCGGAGCCAGGCAGAAAGCGGGTTCTCCATGAAAACTTGCTAAAGTTTCAAAGTTATTTTTATCCCATGGATTCTGAAAAGAAGCACATTTTTCTGCTTTTTTTCCCCCGATGTTTATTAGAAAGCCTTGGAGAGGCAATCTGCTTTCCCTCACCCGCCTGCAGCTCGCTCCCTGCCATCACTTCCATTTTCTCTGCTTTTTGTTTTATTTCACTGATGAAAAAGGACAGAAAGTAGCTGGGAAAAAGAAGAGGATATAGAAAACCCTTTTAAGTTTTGTTTCAGCTGCATCAAAGCATTCGCAAACTCCTTAGAGATGTCTACACACATCCTCTGTGCTTGCAACCCCCCCGTGCATCCACCTCACTCATTATTCCCTTTATTCCCATTATTCCCATTAGTTAATATTCCCATTATTCCCTTGCTCTGAGCACTTGAAAATCAAAACCTGCTGGCAGGGCAGGAGTGCCTCGGGAGGGCTGGCGGCCCCATCGCGCTCCCGGCCGGCAGAGTCGGATTTCCAGGGCCTCGGATGCTCCTCCGACATCGCATCGGGATCCTGATGCGTCCGAGCGATTGCTGCCAGAAATCAGATACTTTGGGAGCCGCAGTTGTGCTGCTGCCACAGAAATCCTCCCGTTTAAACGCCCGACGGCGGCTAGAAGCAGCTTTCTCCTGATTTCATCTAACCTAGTTAAAAAGAGGAGTAATGTCCCTGGAGAGTTGTAATAAAATTAACTTGCCAGTCAAAAAGAAGCTGATGATTTATGATCACTTGTGATAGATCCTCTCAGTCTTCTTCCCAGAAATCCCCCAGTGGCCTCTCGCTGCCAAAATGCGGTGGCCAAGAGCCGCGGTCTGTCCCCAGCACCACGGGAAGGGCCCGAGCCCTCCCCAGCGCTGATGTCCGTGGCACCGGGAAAGCTCCCGGGCACGGGGCAGGGGGCGGGGGCGGGGGTGGGCCGA
>NW_009201249.1:1118-2868 GCF_000690835.1 Fulmarus glacialis
CGCCGCGGGGGGCCCCGCGAGGGGGGATGGGGAGCAGCCAGCCCAGCCCCACGGCCGTCGCAGGGCACTAATCCTGCGATCCAGCTTAACGCAGCTGCCCCCTGTGAAGCTCCGTTTTCCTTCGCTCTCCCCCAACCCGACCCACCCAGTGCCTCGTCTCTCCGCAGGTCCCGAAAGCCAAACCCCAGCCTCCCCATTAATCTCGGCCGAGTCATTAGGGGCGGATAAAGCTCCTTACCCCAATTCCTTCCTGCTCGACTCGATCCCAGCCAAGCATTTTACCTTGGCGCCGGCTGCCTCCCGCCATCAACAAGCCAAGGTGTAATGTTACTGTCTGTTTGCTCTCGCCTTTTGCTGTTTCGAGTCCCAAACAAGTCATTTAGACGTGGCAATGAATCCAGCCGGGGCCGGGGGAAAAAAAATGGACTCGTAGGATGGGTTCGCAGGAGCTAACCTTGTCCGTGGGGACCGCAGCGAGGGGCTGCAGGGAGCACACAGCCGCTGCGGTGGCTGGCACGGGCAGGAGGCTGCAGCCTGAGGAGCCTGGGTTGGTTTAAGTGAGCTGCAGTGTCATTCCTGCATGGGATTAGAAATTTTGGGATCTGGGCAGCGAGGGCAATAGCCCAAAAAAAAGGCAAAAAAAAAAAGTACCTCCGGGTATCCTTTCAGCATGCAAAAGTCACACTGAAAAAATTCACGCTCCTACCATGTGTAAAGAGAGCAGAATCATCAGGCCCGTAGCAAGGGACGGCACGACTCGAAACCATCTCAGAGGGTTGCTCTTTAGGAGGGCAGCCCGAAAGAAACTGCTTGAGCAGGGCCTGGGCTTTACCCCTGCCAAAGGGATTTAGCAGATGCTGAAGGAGATCGGCTGAAGGCATCGCCACACGCTGCAAAACCCTCCTGGGGAAGGCGAGCTCAGTGTTGTTTCTCACAATGTGTTCGGTCACAATTCCTATTTTACACTGGAAAATAAGGCACGGTGTGCAGGGATGTCCCACGGGCATGAATGCACACAGAGCTAAAGACACGGACTACGGGGGCCGGGAATGAACCCATGCATTATGCAGAAATGAGGACCGACCTGTGGGGCTGTGAGCACTTTTCTCCCCAAGCCACTGTATTTATTTTCCCTCCCGTTCCTCCCTCACTTCCTTGCCTGCATTTGGGTAGTTTATTTATTCAGCCTCCCCTAACAGTCCGGTTTGGCTATTTTGGTGGTGCGAGAGATACTGACCCAACCCAGACAAAAACTAGCTCTGCTCTGTCAGGGCTATCAGCAAACACCAGCCCCTGAGGCCAGCCAGGAATTTTAATTGAAATAGCCGGTCACCGGGCTCAGATAAGGCCCAGCATCACCCCACGGCCAGCATCGCCCCACGGCCGGTGGGGCTCCCCACTGCCTCCCCGCTGCCCCACGGGGCTACCAGGACCCAGTCCCGCTCCCCAAACTCATGCGGGGGGGCCCTGGCCCCACTCCATGCCCCGGTGGGGGTCTGCCAGCTCAGTGCCCACCCGCCAAGGCAGCACTGGGACAGACTGGGAGGGAACCGGGGCCCAGAGCTGCTGTCGGTGGGCAGCCCATGTTGGCGGGGGCTCTCGCAGCATCATCCCCTCCCCGGCCCGCAGGAGCTCGGTGGTCTGCGCCCCTTATCAGCCCTTATCTCCCAAAGCCGCTCGCTAATGTGACCTTAATGGAGCTAAAATCGACTCGATTTGTTTTATTGCAGCTTAGCCCAAATCCCCCCCC
>NW_009201250.1:0-10304 GCF_000690835.1 Fulmarus glacialis
TTTTTTATGTGTAGGAGTGACGGGGGCACCGCGGAAATGCTGAGTTTTAAGGTGTTTCATGGTGCCAAGTCCAGTGCGGGGGCGGAGGGTCTTTTCGCTCCTTTCCTACTCCCCAGCCTACGGCCTGGCGAGTGCTAAATCGTTGGCTTCTTGTGCCTGAGCGTACTGGGACTGAGCGTCCGATCTTTGGGGCTCCTCCCTGCCCCTCTCCGCTCCTGCTGAGGCACATGGGGCCGACACCCGGTGGTGGTGGGTAGTCGCAGGCCTCTGCCATCCCCCGTGTCCCACTGCCTGCCCCTGGAGAGGTACGAAGTGGGGAGCCGTTACCTGGAACTGTTGGAGATCTCACTCTGCAAGTGTTTTAACATCGCTTCCAACTCTCCGAATCTTAAATGACGCCCCTCTTCCTCGAGAAAGCACGCTTCGGTTAGGGAGTGGGAAAAGGGATGTCTGTGCTGCAGACACAGCTTTCTCTGTGGAGGTGGAAACCACCTGATGTTCATCACCCTGCGTTCCCCTTCTGGCTGTGTTTGAAACAGTCGGCTTGGACTCCTCTTGAGGCAGCTGAGGTGAAGTGGGGAGGCATCTGCATACACCAGGTGGTAATCCAAGTCGTAGTCTTGGTGGGATGTGTCTCTTGGGCTGCAGGCTGGAGGGACAGCAGCGCTCTGCTCTGGCCAGGTTCCCCTATGGCAAAACTGGTAGATGGGAGAGACACTGCAGTGTGTATCTGCTGTTTAATCTAGATACAGCTTTTCTGTCCATAAAGACTGTCCTAAAGTCTACTGCTGAGAATATATGCTTCAAATTCATAGTGATAGGAATACGCAGGGTCAGGGCATCCAGAAACCTCTGCACGAGTGCCTTGCCACTGACCTGCAGAGCCCACGGGGAGACCAGAGTGAGGAATGAGTTGCTGTGGGCAAACCCTCTGATCACTGAGGGTTTTGCAGCAGTCAGTTTACAATTGACTGACCAATATGTGCTTGTATCATATGGTTTTTGTTCCTTGAAGTGCAATCATTCTGTATTGACTCCAAAACTGCTCTGATGAGAATGGTATCAGTAGTTACGTTGCTATTTATGAGCTGTGGAGAAAGCATGGATAACTGTAGAGATACAATTCCTAGCCTTGTGTCCCAGCTGTTGAAATCTTACTAACAATTTGGTTAAATTCACTGATTTCCAGGTAGGCAAATAGTGTGAGTTGCGTCCTTTTGTGTGTAAATTCTTGTCTGTCATGGAAGCCCTACAAAAACTTTCTAGATAATACTGCTTGCTGCTGTCATTATTCCTATGCATTTTGACCTCCAGGTCAAAAAACCTTCTTGCTAGCAATCTGACAGGTACCAGGACAGTAGGAAAATTCTGGTCTTCATTGTAACCAACATGAACTTATGCTGTAAAGTACATGTAGTTAAATTGCTTGTTTCAGGCAGAATTGGAGGATTGTTTCCATCTAAGCTTGCCTCTCCCCCCCCTTTCAGTTATGGGAGAAGAGAAACAGGAGAAAAGTTACTACTATTTATTGCCAAGCTACTAGCAAGACATTTTCTTAGGTGGAAAATCATGCATGCAGAAACTTGTTTTTTCCACCTATTTGAGATAATGAATTAGTAATATGAATTAGGTGTGGTTTTGTATTTTGTAGCAACATATCAATACTAGACACTGCCTTAAGGGAAAAGCAAAATGCAGAAACCTTTACTGCCAGCTGATATCTTATGATGTCTGGTGATACTTATCTGTAGTTAACTCAGCATTCTAGTATTTATTGCTGCTTTTATAAGTGTGTGGTTTAATCTCACATTAGTTACCTACCTACACAACTGATGTGTGTAGAGTATGACAGGCATCAAATTACATGTGTTGAAGTGTAAATGAAGTACCATAAAGTTATCTATAAGCAATTTTTTTATTGTATGTGTTTCTGTGTTGTAGGCAATAAAATGGAACCGAAATGGACTTTGATTTTTCTTTGTACTACAGCAGGAAATTACAGTAATCTGTCATGCTGACCAAATAACTTTTTTCTTTTATTTTTTAATCTTGTAGGTCAAGTCATTCTGCTGACTTCCACCAGACTGGCTGTTAGGTTTAAAACACAGTGTGCAGACATACAAATAAGCTGAAGGTAATACTGAAGATATATAGACTTAGAGAAGGTAAGAGTTTATAATTCTGCTATTCTGGTGCCTAAATTTTTCCTCTGTTTTTTCTGTAAAGGCAAATAACTGTCTTTGTGGAGTCAAAAGAGACTTGTTTTAATAAATCCTAAACAAAACACTGTTGTATATGATAATCTCAAAAGATGTAATATTATTTACCCCGTGAAGAGTCTAATGACACCAGTGCAAATTGCTGTCTCTGTTACAGGTATGGGATTGAAATAGAAAAGCAAGCAATAAATCACTAAAATAACTCAAGTGCCTAGTATGGGATTTAAGGTGCTTGTTCCACCAAGTTCAGTGAGTTGATAATTTTCCAGCATAATTACGCCACTTGCTGCATAGTTCATACTGGGAAATGTAAAAGACAGAAATAACTTACCAGTTTGTATTCAAATAAATTTGAGCCATTTTTGTTTTGTGTTTTATCTCCCAGGCTCTGAACCATGGATAGCCTCTGCGCAGCAAGTACCACTTTTGCACTTGACCTCTTAAAAAAGTTGTGTGAGAACAAAAGTAGGCAGAATCTATTCTTTTCTCCTTTTAGTATTTCTTCTGCTTTGTCTATGATTTTGCTGGGTTCAAAAGGTAACACCGAAGCCCAAATAGCAAAGGTATGTCTAAATAAACTTAGTGTGTTGAATTTGGGACCACATGAACAACAAATCTGTGTCATGTCTGTGACCTGCACTTACATTAAACTATTATTGTCATTCTGGTCTCAGAGAGCAGAGGTCTTTGGTATGTTTGTAAGCAGTACCTGTTTTTATAGGGGAGCTTCCTTCAGTAGGAAATTAAGAGGTTCCTGGTTTTTGTTGTGTGGTTTTTATTGGATTTTTTGAGACAGAGAGATCTTCCTTCGATATGTCATTAAGAGGTACCTAGCTTTTTTCTTGTAGGTTTGATGAATTTCTAGCTACATAAAATATTTTCTATCTTTTTTTGGGCTTAGTATCAGACTATACATGTTTTGAAAATGTAGCCAGGCATACACAAAAAAAAAATTAAAAATCCACCTGTATGCATGTCAAAATGGTAGCTGCATCTTGATTTAATTTTTTTAAACTTGCTCAGGTGGCACAAACCACCATATTTTTTACATCTACAATTGACAGTATTAAATGCATAATCAGTTATTTTTGTTATTATGTTTGCCTCTTTTGCAAAGTGGAAGAGGAGTATGAACACATATTTTGTTTTCATCTAAATTTATTAAAGTTTCTCCAAAATTACATTATTGCCATACTTGGAGATACTCAAAATCCTTCTGAAAATAGTCCTGGGCTACCAGCTGTCGATGGCCTTGCCTGAGCAGGGGGGTTGTACCAGACAACCTCCAGAGGTCCCTTCCAACCTCAACCACTCTGTGATCCTCTAATGCTTGGCTTGAGTGAAGGAAACTAAATACTGCTGACTCCTCTGCACCCTAATTTATTATTGTACAACATTTGGCTGGGTGCATCGTATGTGACTTGCATGATAAGCTTCAGCTGGGAGGTGTGATGAAAAGATCTTTTGGCTTCAAGTCACAGTTTTTAAACCCAAGAATCATTTAAAAAAAAAAAAAAAAAAAATGTGCTGAAGCAAGTGTGTTTAGAGAAGGCATGGACTCTGCTGAGGATGTTTGTCTTTCTACAGGTGCTTTCTCTGAACAAAGCCAAGGATGCTCACAATGGCTATCAATTACTTCTCTCTGAAATTAATGATCCAAACACCAATTATATCCTGAGAACTGCTAACCGACTTTATGGAGAAAAGACATTTGAGTTTCTCTCAGTAAGTAACCATTAAATTTGTGGTGTTTTTTAGTATAATGTACTTGCTACCTATTTCCTTTGGAGGTCAAAGGTAGGCTTTGGGTTTTACTTTCCAGATTTTCTAGGCTGAGACCTACCAATGTGACAGATTGTGCCAAAGCCTGGTATCTGAACTTGGTGGAGAAGCTCCTTTTAGATAGCCTGTGATCTGAATGCATAACTGGTGCAAAACATAATAAAATCCATCAGACTCTAAATCTTCAGGGTTCCATGATCCGTTCATATTTTTGGCTGTGGGACAAATGGTTGACGTATGTCTTTTTTGCCTTGATTGTGTGTAAATACGATAAAAAAGAATTGTTACTACTCTTCAGCATGGGCAGTATTTTGTAGTTTTTCTATTACGCAAATCATGCAGAGAACATACTGAGCAGTACATGACTTCTAAGATATTCCTTATCAGAAGATCTAAATAAGGATAATAGGTATTGTGTTATACATGTTCCTTTAGATGCTTCCCTAGAAGCAAGAAGATGTAAGGCTCTTTTTTTTGTCTGGGTTTTTTTTTCCTTCCCCTGGAGTGATTTACAGTGATTCTTTTTATGAAGAATGCTAGTGTTTCATTTGACTAATAGATTAAAAATTACATGGATTGTACTTAAAACTTTGCATCTGTGCAATAAAGATCTAACTATATTAAATGAGAGAGAAGGCATGTTTTTTCCCTCTCTAAGAAAAATCAGTGTCCCCTCTGAACTAAAAGTTTTCTATTGGTCTGGGAGGTTTAAGAATGAAATTTATGTAGAGAGAAGCTTACAAAATCATATATTCTCTCACTGAAGCAAAAACCCCCCAAAACTAGCCACATCACTTCTCAATTAAGTTACGTAGAACTTTAAGCATAGTAAACAAGCCATTTGACTTAGTAACATACAGTGGACAATTCTTAGCTCAAATAGGTGGTATAAAACCTAATAGGAATGTGTCAGACAAAACTTCAACAGCTCTATATGAAGCTGGGGGAGGAAACCGGGCAGATTTTCTTGGTGTATTTAAGAATAATCTGTGGCTGAATGAGAGTAAAATATATTGCTGAAAAGCTGTTCTGAACATCCATGTTAGTCATTTATAGAGTCAAGTCAGAAATTCTACCATGCTGGACTAGAACAGACTGACTTCATGCATGCTTGGGAAGATTCCAGGAAACAAATAAATGGCTGGGTAGAGGAAAGGACTGAAGGTGAGTGTTTTGCAGAATGCCCTGTTGTATTTAATGACAGTCAGGGTTTGGGTAAACAGCTATTTCAAGATGTGAATTAGAAAAACCCAAACATTGAGCTCTTGCTCTGTTTGGTACGTAATTGTCTTATCTATTGTGTATTAATTACAGAGTAGATACTGTGTTAGATAATAACTAGATACATGTCAAAATGTTAAAAATTGGGGTTTTTTTCTGTGTATCATAAAGGTAAAATTCAGAACCTGTTGGCAGAGGGAATTATCGATTCACTGACCAGACTTGTGTTAGTGAATGCCATCTACTTCAAAGGCAACTGGGAAAAGCAGTTCAACAAAGAGAGAACAGCAGAAATGCCATTTCGAATTAACAAGGTATGATGTGGTAAAATGCTGACAATACACTGTTACTCTGAAGTACTCTGAAATGAATACCTTTAACTCTGAAGGGGGAAAAAAGAATCATTCAAGCAGGGTTACCATTTGTAGGCTGTATGAAATTCCTTATACCCCCTCTTTTTAATATGAACACTCTTTCTGTTTAATTTCTGTTAAGTTTCACATAATTATTAGAAGCTTTAATATAACAATTAAATATTTCTTTCGTTGTCTCTTCTTTTTTCCTTTACCCTTCTTGTTTGTTTGAGAGAGGTAGCCCTCTACATAATTACAGAACTTAAAAGAGAACGGAGGAGAAGAAAACAGTTGAGTGAAGTTGTCAGGCTATTTGAGAGTTGTGAACAATTTCACAGAAGTTAGTGAACTTGATTATTTTAGCATAAAACTGGTGTGTGTAAGAAAAGAAATGTTCTGTTAGGTTGTAGGCAGAAAAGAGCACTTCTACATGTGCAGAAACTTCTGAATGTAAGTCGTCTTCAGTTAATTATTATTATTTTAAGATCAGAGTCTCTGGGATCCAGGTCAGTATTGGAAAAAGCTGTAAGATGTGAGGTTGGGGAATGCTGCCTTGGTTCACCCAAGGAACTCACTTTTAGATTGCAAACAACTGCACATATCTTTCCTTGTAAAACTAAATGGCTTAAGTTTGTATTTTCATCCTACTAATGCCTAGCCACTGATGAGCTACAGAAGTCTATGAAGGCTCAAATGAGCAATTGGAAATCCCAGTGTAACCTGAAGTTTTAAGCTAGTTATTATACAATCTGTCCAGCAGCAAAGATTTACTTTAACATCCCAGGAGCCTTTCCAGCATCCTGTCACATTATTGCTGTGACTCTTGCACTTCTTAAAACTCACTGGATGATTTTGACATGCTGTGTGGCCTTTTCTTCGCTTATCCATTCTTTTCATGTGTCATTGCTGCCGCAGAATAACTTCTGCCATATTCTCTGTGGGCATTGTTTTAGTGGGCTTTATTTTAAAAACAAAAAACTGCTTGCATGGTTATCTCCTGAAGGTAAGGGAGAAAGCAATGAAACTCTTAACTGAAAAGGAGGAAATAATGATGTAAACAATAGTAGCTGATGCTCCATGTGATAATGGAAGGAGATAGCAGAGAATGAAATTGAGGGGGGGAAAAAAAATCTTTCCCCTCCTTACTATCCATGTGACTCTCAAGAATTCAAAATAATGCTCTCACTTTCTTGGCATTTTTAGTATAATTTAAAAATATTTTAATTCCTCTTTGTTACAGCACTTGGAGCCACATGGACTAAAAATAGAAATACGTACATTGAAATTATTTTGTATTCATTTAAAGCAAGGAACACAGGCCCTGCTTCTTATCAGCTCTGTTTAGTGCTTGTCACTAGTTCTTAAGTAAGCAAATTTATGCGTCTTTGCCTCTTTGTCTTGAAGGAAATTTCACAGACATTTCCACATTAGTAATTAAAAATTAAATCTCAGGGATCCTTACTTCTTATCTCTTGCTTTACAAAAGACAGTGGTGGGGCTGTACTCTGTGGTGTGTTTAGTTCTCTTTAGTCAAATTCTAAAAAGCCCTGAGTAACTGGATGCCTGCTTCGTATTTTGAGACCAGCATACTAGCTCATACTAACTGTTGACATCTCTTTATTTTTAGAAAGAGACCAAACCTGTGCAGATGATGTTAAAGAAGGATAGATTTAACATGACCTATATTGGGGACTTCAGGACCAAAATCCTTGAGCTCCCTTATGTTGGTAATGAACTCAGCATGATCATCCTGCTCCCTGATGCAATCCAGGATGAATCCACTGGCTTGGAAAGCGTAAGTTGTTGAGCTAAATGCAAAGACAGGCTGTATCCTTCCAGGGAAGACAGTTTGATACTGCATATAGACCTGCAGTTCAATTCCAAAGCTAGTGCTGAACACCAGCTGAAGTGTCCCACACCTCCCTGCCCCCAAAGTGATTGGCATGCCTTCTTGTATCACTCACTACTGATCAAGGTGTGTGCTGCCCCCTTAGCCAGAGGCTCTAGAAGAAGACCTGACCTGCCTCAGGAGCAGAGGTTAGCTGTGGTTATGGTGAGCGTCATATATGGTGAGAGGGGATCTGGGAGAGCTCTTGGGAAGTCCTATAGCTTGTCCCATAGATCTTCCATTCTCAACAGCTGACAGGTTGTCTCTGGCCCACCACCTGGAAACAGGCTCACAGGAAAGTGTAGGATCTCTTCTGTGGTGGAGATACGATACAAGTTTTGGCTATTTCATGCTCTGGACAAGGAATTTATTAATAAGGCTTTCTAACACTGACTGCAAAGGGCATTGTGAGTAGACTTTTTCATCAGCTTGTCAACCTGAAGGAGGATCCTGTGATTAAGAGACAGAAGAACTGGATTCAGTTCCTTTGGGACCTTGTCATCGGTTCTTCTGTGCCTTTGCTTCCCATATGTAAAAATGTAAAAAAAAAACCACCAATCTAATCTGTTTTATGAAAGTTCCTTTACGTGGAAGAGACTGATCCTTATTGTATCTACCAAAAAACATATGGAATTGATCTCAGCTGGGGCCATGGTCTTGGGCGAGAAGTATAACTTGCACTTTTGGCTTGAGACCCTTTAAACCCTGGAAAAAAGATGGATATTATGCACTATGTAAACAAACACAGTAATTGTCACTTTCAGCTGTGTAAAACTGACTCTCTTCTCATTTTAACTATGTAACTTTCGGGTTTTTCTTTAGCTGGAAAGAGAACTTACGTATGAGAAGCTGATAGATTGGATCAATCCTGAAATGATGGACTGTACAGAGGTGATGGTGTCTTTACCCAGATTTAAACTGGAAGAGGATTATGATCTGAAACCCCTTCTGAGCAGCATGGGAATGCCTGATGCATTTGACTTAGGGAAGGCAGACTTCTCGGGAATCTCAGCTGGCAATGAGCTGGTACTCTCTGAAGTAGTTCACAAGTCCTTTGTGGAAGTCAATGAAGAAGGCACTGAAGCGGCAGGTGCCCCAGCAGGAGGGGTGGGGGGGCGGCGGGGGCCCGGAGGCGGAGGCTGCCACAGCAGGAGTGATGCGGCTGCGCAGTGCAATGATTGTTGCAGAATTCACTGCTGATCATCCCTTCCTCTTCTTTATCCGGCACAACAAAACTTCTAGCATTTTGTTCTGTGGCAGATTTTGCTCTCCCTAAAAAGGAGGTGTCTCGGCAGAAGAGCTGCTATTACACAGTAACGTTCTGTTTCTTTAGGACTACTCTTTTTGCACTATAATTGCCTCTTTCAGCTGTGCCTGAATCCACTTCTGTGGTCTTCATCTTAGGCTTGAATAGAATAACAGAGCCACGTAGACATACGCAGCAACTACTGTTTACAGCCACTCGCTTGCCCTGTGTGCCTGAGCGCAGAGGTCTTAACACAGGAACATCCCACTTGCTCAGTGCACGCTTCATCTGTCCTTGTAGTCCCCCTTGCACTTCACTTTTTGTGGCTGGCAGGCAGCAAGTCAGGCAGTGACATCTCGCAGGAAGGGAAGAAGTTAATTTTGTTTCTGATGAGGCTGGAGCACATCTTTAGCTCCCTTCCCCCTTTTTCCTCCCATCCCGCCTTTTTTCTTTTTTTTTTTTCTTCTTCCAGACTCATCAATTTAATGTCTTGATGCATTCCCTAGAGATGAAAGGAGTCTTTGGCAGCCTGTTCGAGTGTTGCTAAGTATCCTGACTAGACAGAGGTTTTTTGGATAATAACTGGACAAGCAGTTTTAGGCAAGAATGGGAATAAAAGTATGTCTGTACCAAATGTCCTTACAGGGTATTCAGTGGGTGAGACTGTTTGTTTTATCACCACAGGACACCTGGGTTTATTACCTATCACCTAGTTTATTAATCCTTTAAGGAAGAATGTAATGAAAAAGTGTATGGTGCCTATGCAATATTTAAATGACAAAGCTTTCATTTTTTGCTATTGTTATTTTTCCTATTCATGGTTTCTGAAACATTTTAGTTTAACTGTGTTATACCAAAGACATAGCTGAAATAGCTTTCCTAATACAGTGATTTGTTTTGCTGTTTCTGTTCCTGAAATAATAAAAGAAATGAAATGCTGTAGGACTCTGCTTCTTTTTTTCAACCACAAAAAAAACCCCAACCATAACTTAACTGTAGTATGAAGAAAACAATTATTTCTTGATAGAGTACAACCTGCTTCTATGTAGCTTGTGTGGAATTCATGGTTAAACATAGCGTTTTTCTGAACACTGCCAACCTGAGGTGCTGACTTGGGTTGCCGTGGAGGTTGGGGTTGGCCTTGGAAGGGTTTGCAGTAAAGGGGTCCTATGACAAGCGTTTGTTTCTGGGCAGGGCTCCAATGCTACCTCTGGTTTTGTGCACAGCTCCCACGCAAGGCTTAGTGGTCATCATCCAAATGGTGCTAGGTTGCCCTATGCTTAATTCAGTGCGCAGTAACTCAGCTGTCTCAGGTGAAGAAAATGAAAGCATTATTTGAAGGGGGGACAGCTTGCACACCTTCAACTCCAGTTCCGGGCGGGTGCTATGCCCCAGCGCCGGAACAAACGGAACGGCCGCTATGGGCGGGGGTGCTCCCGCTGGCCGCATGGAGGGCTGATGGAGAGCAAACATCGGGTTAAACCGAAGAGAACCCTCCATGCTGTTACTTTCTTTACATTAAAAAAGCAAAGATAACTGTGACCTAAACATAGAGCAGCGCCGTGGGAAGGCAGAGACGAGCTACCCGGGGCGGC
>NW_009201250.1:10727-10944 GCF_000690835.1 Fulmarus glacialis
CTGTGACCTAAACCCAGAGCAGCGCCGTGGGAAGGCAGAGCCGAGCTACCCGGGGCGGCCCCGCCGAGCTTGTCCCACGGGGCAAGCCCACCCCAATCCCGTACCGCCCGCGCAGGAAGGGTTTGGTTTTTCAATCACGCTCCCGAGGCCCCCCACTCCCCTTCGCCGGGAAATCCAGGCCTCCGCTGCGGGCGCGGCCGCGGAGCTCCCGCCCCTC
>NW_009201251.1:0-285 GCF_000690835.1 Fulmarus glacialis
TCGTGGGTTTTCCCAATGTAGGAAGGAGCCCAAAGCTGTGCCAAAACCCCCACGGGGGTGTCCGACTCATCCTGCTTTGCCGGCACCTCCACTGGGAATAAAGCCGCCCGTCCTGCTGCCGGGAGGGCAGAGGTGTTGCGCACTCGGCACGGTAAGGACAGATCCGGGCTCGGCACCTTCAGCCGCAAACCGGGAGGGACTGGGATGAGCTGGGATGAGCTGGGATGAGGAGTCGCTCCCTTACTCCGACAGTGGGGGCTGCGATCGAGTGGAGCAGCCCAGGGT
>NW_009201251.1:336-721 GCF_000690835.1 Fulmarus glacialis
CCGGGGGGCTGCCAGCGGCTCTGCCAGTGGGATTCACCGCGGCAGGATGGGGTTTAGCTTCTCCTGGGACCAGTGAGCCAGCAGACAGCCCGTGCCAGCTCTGGGGGCTGCTCCAGGTGGTGCCCACTGCGGCACACTGTTGCACGTCAGGACTTTGGAAGGACCTACAAGGATTTTTTTTGCTCTACCCCCAAATCTAAAGCAGTTTTCCAAGTTCGGCTCCCATCACTGCATCCCTACAACCCAACATCCCTCCCAGCAGGATGGGGACCATGGCGCTGGCACTGTCCCTGCTGGCCATGGCTCTCCTGTGCCCAGCCACCGCCACGCTGCGCGTCGGCGCCTTCAACATCCAGGCGTTCGGAGACACCAAGATGTCCAGCGA
>NW_009201251.1:859-1078 GCF_000690835.1 Fulmarus glacialis
GGGGCATCCCAGTGCCGGGGACGCCCTGGGTGGAATAACGCTTGGTAGGGACCAAGGTGGGATGTCAGGCACGTGCCGCCGTCCCTCAGAGCCCTCCATGGGGACATCTGCCTCGACGCCGAGGGATACGCGGGTCCCTGTGGTGCTGCACCCAGCACCGCATCGGGGTGCCCGGCCGGGAGATGGGTGGGAGAGGAGAGGGTGACCCCGAGCCAGTAG
>NW_009201251.1:1163-1721 GCF_000690835.1 Fulmarus glacialis
GATCCTGCGCCGCTACGACGTGGCACTGGTGCAGGAGGTGCGCGACTCCGACCTCAGCGCCGTCACCCAGCTCATGGAGCAGCTTAACAGGTACGAGCGGGGCTGGGGCTGAGAGCGCACGGGCTGAGATGCCGGCACGAGCAGGGAAAGCCAAGCTGCCTGAGCAATAAAAAGCCAAAAAAAGTCATCCATCAGCAGAGGGTTTGTTTTTGGAAAGGGGAAAAGGAGAAAAGCGCTGGGGCTGAAGCTTTGCGCGGGCACTGAAAAAGCCACGGGGAATAATCTGGGGAGGGGAAGGGGGACCCAAGTGGCACAAAACCCCTCCAAAAAGCTGCAGTCCCACCAGAGCAGACAGGATGGAAAGGAACTACAGCTCTGGCAAGCTCCCTCTCCAAAATCCAACAGGACAGGGCAGGGGTGAGATGGGGGGTGGCAGCCCCCTGCACCCCAAGACCCTGCGGGTGGTAGGGGGACCCCGGGATGGACCCAGCGGCAGATGAGGCTCTGAAGTGAGTTGCCCAGGCACCCCAGGAGGAAAAGGGGCTAGCTGGGGTGGGT
>NW_009201251.1:1921-2889 GCF_000690835.1 Fulmarus glacialis
AGCCAGGGCAGGGAAGGTGACGCCAGGCTCCACGCGGCCCTGGGCTGCTCATTAACCTAGTTTAGCTTTGCTGCAAATGAAGGTGGGGAGCGTCCCTGCAGAGAAAGGGGTGGCAAGAGCCGCGCCGCGTCCTGCCCACGGCTGGCCGTGCCTGAGGTGGTGGGGTCAGCAGGGTGGCTCAGAGCCACTACACCCCCTGTCACCCCATGGCCAGGGCACAGTGGCCCATGGGGACAGTAGAGCAGGACCGGCTGGGGCCCACCCCCCCCTGGCCATGCCGAGGCCACCCCAGGACGGTACCAGCACATGTCACTGGTGCCAGCCATGTCACCGTCCTGCCTCTGCCTCTCCGCAGCATGTCCACGTCCCCGTACGACTATGAGATCAGTGGCCCCCTGGGACGGGACAACTACAAGGAGATGTACCTCTTCATCTACAGGTAACGGGGCTGGGCATGCTGCCGCCTGTCCCATGGCACCGCGGGGCCACCGACACCGTGGACCAGGGTCACCATCTCTTTGGTCCCACAGGACAGACGTCGTGTCCGTGGTGGACACCTACCAATATGAGGACCCCCAGGATGTCTTCAGCCGGGAGCCGTTCATCCTGAGGGTCTCAGCACCCCGCACCAGTAAGTGGGGGGACGAGTGGCCCTGGGCGGTGGCATGGGGTGGCCTCGGGGCTGATGTCCCTCTTCCCTGGCAGAGGCAGAGGATTTTGTGCTGGTGCCGCTGCACGCAGCCCCTCACGATGCTGTCGCCGAGATCGACGCACTCTACGACGTCTACCTGGCCATCGTCAGCAAGTGGGGGACTGATGTGAGTGCCACTGGCACTGGGGGTGGCACCGAGGGTGGGCGCTGAGCCCCAGGGACTGTTCGACCCATGCTGGGTCCCCGCTCCGAGGCGAGCGCGACTGGTGCAAGGGTGGTGGGATGGGGACCCTGGTCCTGCCCCGACCCTTGCCAC
>NW_009201252.1:0-569 GCF_000690835.1 Fulmarus glacialis
CCTGTCTAAGCCGTGAGCCGCCATTTATTTCCATTGGCAGATGTTTACTTTGTGGAAGCAAATTATTTCTCTGCTTTATGAATGTCATTTTTTCTAAAAAATGGGGAAATTCTGTGTGAAGATATTTATTAGTTAAATAGGCACTTTTTAAATCTTGAAATTTGCTGGTAGTTGCAGGCTGATATCGTACACTAGTAACCAGTTTATCACCTATTTTTTCCCTTCAGAATAAATGTACTGCAGTGAAGAGTTGAAATATGTCCAGACTATATTTTTCCTGAATTATTTTTTACTTTGTCTTGCAAGAACCTACAGCGTATGCTCAGTACTCAGTATTCAACAGTACTGAGTGCAGTATTTTTGGGGTTGGTGTGAGGAAAGTGATAGAAGCACAACTTAATCAAGAGAACATCTTTACGTTATCCTTAATCTTACTGATCTATATGGTACTATTGAAAAGGGCGCTCTAATCCCAATCCCCATTTCCCTTTCCTATTGCTTCCTTTATCTTAGTAGTGGTTGTGTGGCTACTGGATTAGGTAATTTCTTTCGACTGTTGGAAGTTACTA
>NW_009201252.1:583-17143 GCF_000690835.1 Fulmarus glacialis
TATATATATAGGATTCTATCACCGCCAAAATGTAATTTTAAAGAAATGAGAGGAATAAATAAAAAGGTTCCTACCTGCCCAACTAATTTAACTGCATTACCTGGGGTAAAAATTAACTGAATTAATGACTTAGGAAAGCATTTCTTGAGCCTTTTGAATGCAAACCCCTTGTTTGGCTTATCTATCTACCCATGAAATTACCTCTAACCTTCCTATAGCTAGACAAATGGAAATACTGTGGGGCTTGCACTACTGGTGAAGAAATATGTGTTGATTTATGTTCACTGTTCATTCAGAGCATATGGAGTTGGAACTAGCTGTACTTAGTTACTAGTTGCAAATGTAAGTATCTTGGTACTTTAGAAAAACTGAGCTTCTGCCAGGTGTTACAGGCAGCATATGTTGTTATAGTTAGTATTAACAATTATTACAGTTTGCTCTTAATCAGTAATTACAACCACTTATTATTCTTTAGCCAAGCAAACTGAAGTGCTTTAGACTAACACTATTTTGTTTGTTATTCTGAAATCCCTTTACCTCCTTCTCTGAATACTTTTGCCGTCTCCAAATGGGCAGTGGTCCTCGGACTGAGAAACAGAAATCTGAGGGTAGGCTGTACTTAGATCAGGCACTCGCCCCATCCCCACAGTTCCCTTAGTTGAAGAGAAACAAATGTTATTGAGCAGCGGTAATTCTTGTGTGCCTGTGTTGGGTGTCCTGAACAGACTGCATACCTGAGCTGTCCCGAGGTTACTGTTCCAACTACTTCCCTACTGAGTAATGATAGGGGATTGTAAGAAAGGGGCAGGGGCGCGGAGCAATAGAGCGAAACAGTAGGCAGTCTGGGTTGCTGCTTTGAACAGTTGCTCACCTGATATCATCCCAGTCTCAGCTTCCTTTACTATTATTAATGCCATCTTTCCAGTATCCCCCAAATAATTTATCCTTTGATCAATTCCTGTCAGTCTCGCCATAGTTCCATCACGAGAGCTCCCTTCAGTACTAAAATCTTTTCTAGTTCCCCTTAAGCAGTTTGAATTTTAAGGAGCACTTCTATCTTCTGCTTCCTTATCATGCATGCTATCCCAGTCCCTCAAATGGGCTTTTACTGCTAGGGACAGGAGGATGATTTGAATCAAACTCTTTTTGAAGGGGAATCAAAAGTGTTTATTTTTATATTCTTAGTCTTATTGGAATTCTGTTTATGTTAATATGCAAAAATTATATTTAAAATTAATTTATGCCTCATGAAAATTTTTTTTTATCTAGGGCTTGGAAAGTTGGAAGAAGAAAGGAAGTTACCTGGAGCAGTTAATTTAGTAGTTGTTTTTAGTAACTGGAGGAGGTAGTTAGACAATGACTGAAATTTGTGATTTTTAAAATTGCTATGCTTCTTTGCAGAGCAGAACAGCAAAGAAATGAAGCTTTGTTGAATGCGGAGAAGCTGACAAGAGCTTTCAAAAAGTATAAAGAGAAAATAACTGAAAAATTAGAAAAGGTAAGAGTTTTTTCTTCATGTGTTTTTGCCCTGCTATTAGGATTTTGCTTCTTCTAATAAGCTGGGCCCCAAACAGCAATGGGTTCACCAGTGGGTCAATTGTTTCTGCTTGTTGGTGGCAAAGTCTTGAGAGGTGGGACAGGGTAAGCAACTGTTTGTGGTGATAACTTCAGTTATCCAGTTTTAAACTGTCTTTGCACAGTCTAGACAGTCTGCCTCTTTGAGGTATCCTAATACTACTGCTGTCTCTTGCTTGCCAGCTGGGAATTTTACATTTTAAAAGTATACGATCCTTCTTTTAAAAAAACTCATTTGACTCCATCTCTAACCTGTTCAATGAAACATGAGCTAGAGAAGAGCTAAGATAAAAATGAAGTCATCTCCCAAAGTTCCGGTGGTCAAAATTGTTAATGCTTCCTGCTTTGTGGGAGGAGAAAATACAGGCCTGAGACAGTTAGCTCTTACAGGGAATTTTTATTTGATTAGACTTCTTTCCTTGTGGAAGGAGATTGCCAACCACAAATATGCCCTATAATACTAAACCAAAATAACATTACTTTTTTCCCAAATGACAGAAGAAAATAAAACTTCTTTGCCCCTCTCCTTTTCTTCACAACAGTGAGCAACAGAATTATCTACAGCCTTACCAGAAAGAAAAAAAGAAACAGCATAGTGTTTATAGTAGTCTTAAAAAAAACTGTTGTACAGTAATGAAAAAAATTGCTTTTTAAGGTTAAAGCTGAAGAAGTAGCCTTGGGAAAACGTTTAATTAATTGTGAAAAAGAAAAAGAGAAGTTGAATGAAAAGTGTGTCAGCTACAGAAAGGATCTAGACATCCTAGAAGAGCAATTAAGGTAACGCAAAGGCTTTTAAAGATTTTGTACAGTTATTTGAGAAGAAATTATATGTTACAACTGTCACTGTGAACGTGCTGCTCAAGTCACGTAGTTCAAACCAAATCAGGACCAGCATCAGTGAACACTTAGGAACAGTATCAGCAGTACAACAGACAAACCATAATACTAAACAGGTAAAAAATGTTAGCATACACTTACAAATTTCTAAATTCTTCTCTGTAACTAATCCTTGAAAGTTCTAATCCCACACGCTGCCCCATATTCACAGTAACAAGCAACACCCCACAAAGCCGTCTGGGAGCGTAGGTTCCCTTGCTTGCACACTGCTTCTGTGGGAGGTGTGGGTACTCTGGCTTTATGTATACCTGTTCTGCTGCCTGCAGTCTGCTAATGTACATGCCAGTGAGAAAGCCTATGAGTTCACTTATGCCACCAGGTGCAAGTCCCTTCTTGTTGCACAACATATTGTCAGTCCCTAGCTAGAGTGAAGGATGCTCTTGGCATCTGATGGGGAGGCTGCACTCAGGCCTGAACAGGCCATCAGAGGTTGTGATGCTGGCTGCAACTTCTGGAAGTGTCAAGCCAGGTTTTCACTGCTACTCTGTTCCCACTCCAAGGTCCTTTCCCACTGTTACCAATTCTTGTATGTTTCATTTCAAGCTGAACCCATCTTTGTTTCAGAAGTCTTTTTGGTAATTTGGTAATAATGAGGGAAGACAACCATCAGCTGGTTGTTCTTTAGCATTATTAGGTTTGGACAAACACCTTCTCAGACAGTTGGGGGTATCCCATTCACATGCACTGTCCACACCCACACTCCTGTCTTAACAGTTGTTCTTTAGGCCAATTTGGCAAGGGTGGGGAGTGTGCGAGCACCTTTATACTAGCTTGAGCCTGTTTAATAGCTCTCTGCTGCTGCTGAGGGTCTTTCCTCTAGACTGCCCTCTTTTCTCTGCGAACTTGCACTGGGTTTGGCACTCATCAGGACCTTTGCTGAGCTAATTCAGTTTGCTAAATCGACAGGTACTTAAAAAAGTGAATAATTTGTGATGGGCTAAAAATACAATTCCTCACTGTACAGTCAGATACGAGGGGAGAGAAGAAATAGGACCCCTCTCTGTCTTATTAATAGCAGAATGTTTGACTAGCTCAGTCTTAGTACGTTATTTTCATCCATTGTCATTTTAGGTATAGTTATATAGTTATTTTGTCTTGTTCTTAAATTTCCTTGGCTTCAGCACAGTGTTGTGGTTTAACCCCAGCCAGCAACTAAACACCATGCAGCCACTTGCTCACCCCCCGCCTCCGGTAGGATGGGGGAGAGAATTGGGAGGGCACAAGTAGGAAAACTCGCGGGTTGAGAGAAAAACAGTTTAATAATGGAAATAAAACAAAGTAGAACAGTAATAATAACTATGATAACAATAACAGAATATCAAAGCAGGCAATGCACAATGCAACTGCTCACCACTCGCTGACCGCATGTCGCGAAGAGGGGGGCGCTATTTTTATACTGAGCATGACGTCACATGGTATAGAATACCCCATTGGCCAGCTGGGTCAACCGCCCTGGCCATCCTCTCCCCTGCCCCCAGCTTCCCCTGCACTTGGCAGAGTACGGGAGGCCGAAAAGTCACTGGTGCAGGCACTACCCAGCAACAACCAAAGCATCAATAGGCCATCAATGCTCCCCTCATACCAAACCCAAAACACAGCACCCCCGCCCCCCCAGCTACTGGGAAGAAAGTTAACTGTGCCAGCCGGAACCAGGACACACAGTTAAAAGCCACCTTGATCTGTTTCCTACCAGTAACTCTCCTGATAGTGCTTAAAAATTTATTAAGTTGCTTAAGAATGAGAAGTAGTTTATACTCTCCTTTTGTTTGCTGATAGCAGTTTGCATCTCAGTCCTTAAGAACAGTGAAAGCTTAGTAAAGCAGTGAAAACTTTTCTATCCTTTGTATAGAGCTAATCTTAGATTTTCAGAGGGAGGAAACTAGTAAAACAGTATAGATACCGTGTGTTCTTCTAGTACTTTTAATAATGAAAATCCTAGTCTACTTCTCTATGTTGAGCTATACCTTTTAAATGGATATACTTTTTTTAGGCAATTAAAGGAAGAGAATCATAGCACAAAAGAAGAAATTAAGACTCTAGAGGCAAAGAATACTGAAATGTTATCAATGCTGACTCGGTCTGATCAGAAGATCATTGAGCTTGAGAATGAACTTAGTGAAAAAGAAATAGTACTTAAAGAGAAAAATGCTCTAATAAGTGAAAACGCAGAGCTGAGAGCACTTACTGTACAGCAACATAACCGCTTGAAATTATGCCATCAAGAAATTGAGGATTCAAGGGAAGAGCTCAACATACTAGAAACGATTATTTCCCAGTTGTCTCTAAGTACATCTGAAGAGGTACAGTAACTGATACATCCTTACAAGTTGTATTATGTGTCTTAAAGAATTCTAACTGACATTGCATGGAAATCCTGTGACGTTCTTGAGAAATAATCTGGTAAAATATCTTTGGTTTTCAAGATACATGGTTGAAATGTTTTGTTAATTTAAATATGTTACTTTTGTTTTCTCACTCAAGAACAAGGAATAGGTGCTTTGGAATTGATTAATTAGCAAGCATTTAAAATTACACTTTCTGTTCCTCTGTTCTGTGTATTGATTCTTCAGATGTAGGTATATTCTCTAAAACATGGTGATGTCCTATTATATGATGCTGAGGTTCTTGTCAGCAGAACAGTATGACATTTCCCATGTGGCAGACACATTGTGTCACACAGCCAAGAGTCAATGTGTCAACCTCAGCAATGGAGAAATGAGAGCAGGAGAGATGTTTGTAGGAACTTTTTTTTGCTGGGAAAGAGAAGGCACACCTTCCCTGACTGCGAAGAACTTTTGTTTTACCAGGATGAACCCTGGCTTATGAGCCTGAAGCTTGTACTGGTGAAGTTTATCACTAAACTGAGCGATTGGTAAAAACCCCAAAGTTGTGAACTGACTGGGGTTACTGGAGGAACTGTTTGGGAAGTCAGGAAGGGTTAGAGAGATACATGAGGTCAGGAGTACAGGTTGCATCAGATATCTTTATTTTTGAAGTATAAATGTGAGTAGCTGTAATGAAAACAAAATTGAAAGTATGCTTTCTGTATGATTTTGGAATTGCCAAAGGGACCTCTGCTGAAGAGAATATAGTAATTTTGTATAAAAATGATGTTTTGGGCTGTTGTGATGATAGACATTTATTTGGAAGAGCCTTAAAAATTGTTTTAGGGCCCTTTTGGAAAATACATTTACATTTTCTGGAAAGATTTGGGATTATTTTTTTTGGGAATATTCAGAAGCCTTCTGCAACTTGAGGAAGAAATAGTATTAAATGCAGTCATCGAAATCTGAAAGGAGGCGTGATGTGAGAAGTTCAAAATGTGATATTACTGATAGTATCTCCATCTACTTAATTTTTCACAGCAAAAAAATTCATGCTTCAGTACCTGTGCAAAGATATCTAAAGGAATGGCCTCAGTTTCAGAGGGCCTTAATGCCTATAATTTCTACTAATGTGAGACAAAACTGCAGTGCTTTGCACACACTTAGGAGAATAATTTTATCCAAACTTTCAACATCCTGACATACGTGTCTTAAAATTTGTATGCTAGTATAACACATGAATTAATCACACTGGGAAGTAATAAAAAGTGGATTTTTGCATTGATCTTGGTTTTCCCTTAACTTTTAGTTTAAATGGCACCACTTGAAACACCAGCTATCCAGTTCCTCAACAAAAGAAGCTCTCTCTGAATCTTGTGAATCAAATAAACCTTTGATTGCAGACCTAAGGTATAACTTTCTGGTTACTGGATTATGACAAGAATAGGCAGATAATAAGGTGGTATTAGAACTAGCGTGTAAAAAGAATGTTAAATAATTGTCTCCTCCTTTATAATAGCATTAAACTGGCAATGAAAGAAGCAGAAATTCAAAAGCCTTGTGCAAACTTAACTATCTGTAATGGAGCCGAGCATCTTTCTAATGACAATGAAGGACAAGAAAATAGCAGGTTATGTGGCCTGGAAACAGAGCCTGTCAAATTGATCGGAAGTCAAGGAGGTAAGCTTACAGAAATAGCTGTGCAGTTCTGTCTGATTAATTCACAGGAGTGGATTAACAGGAGGTTTTTGGTGGGGTTTAAATAGTTTTTATAGTGTTTTTTTAAATATATCTCTGTGAGCTAACAGATATGGTTTGGTTGAACAGGGAGCATTTTGCCACCTTGGAATTCTTGAAATTGTCATGTTCTCCAGGCACAATATTCTTCTTCCTTTTGCTAGTTAAGTTACTTGTTCAGCAATATCCAAGCTGTGAGTTGTGTTGAAATAGAACCATGGATTTTTTCTTTATGCAGGTTATGCTAAGCTCTCCGTATTTTCTTTGATTCTTTTCTCTGTATCCTGCTGTTGCAGAATTTCTGCAATTGCTTTTGCGATTACTATTAGGACTGCTCCATGAAATGACTTCAGGGCACCTATATTATGATTCTGTCTTCAATTTTTTTTTGTTTGTTTGTGGGGGCTTTTTGTTTGTTTGGGGTTTTTTTGTTTGTTTGTTTTCATGAGTCACAGCTTTCAGTTACATTACGGGGAAAAAATAAACAGTCTTGTGTCTGAATACTATATGTATTAGTTCAATATGCTGTCATTATATTATATTTCTCCTTTCTTTGGTTTGTATGATTATTTGTTTGAGTGCTGGTTTGTATGTTCTTTTATAAATTAATCTTAAATTTGTTTTTTCTACTTTGAGAGAGGAGAAAATGTCAACGGTTGGAACTTATCAGCAAGCAATTTGAAAAAGAGAGGCGAAGATTCCAGAAAGAGCTAGAAGAGTTATGCACTAAACTGACAAGAGCGGATGATGAGAATTCTTCGTTGAAGACCAGCATGGCTCAGAGAGCCAGTCAGTTTCAAATCATACAGGAAGACCTATTGAAGAAGGCTTCAAAAACTAGTAGCTTAGAGAGAGAAGTAAGTTTTTAGCAGCACTGACAAAATGTCACTTTTTGTTTAGTTTGGCAATCAAAGCTAGTTAAGACAATAGTTATGGAAAAACTGCAATTGCCATATTAATTTTAAAATCTGACTTATTTAAGAAAAATTGGAAATAAACTTTTGAGCAAGCAGAAAAACTTTAAGATAGCAGCCTTAATTTGTTAGTTGTCAGAAATCTCATTTTAAAGCTGATGTAGTTAGTGGGCTTTACTACTACTGTTTTGATTTGTTATGTGGAAAATATGCCCAGTCTTGTTGCTTTGGTATGATTGAATTAATGTGTAATCTTAAGAAATAGATGGTGAAGGAACAGTTGTATTTTTCCTCATTAAATGTTAGTACAGTTGCCAGAGATTAACATCATTACCAGAGAGTCACGAAAGAAAGAAATTAAGCTTCAGCTAGCTCTTCTCTGGTTGAGTAAGTTAAAATGCTAATGTTTATGTTCTGGTGCTAATGTGGTTTTAGAATTCCAACATAGTGGGATTTGCAGTGTTTCCTAACAATGGCCATATATGTTATAAATCTGTATAGCTAATTCACTCCTATGGCACTAATAATTATCATGACTTGGATAAATTTGAGGTAAATTGTCCTGAATTCTTCTCTGTAAGTAGTAAAGTTGAATAGATCATACAAAAATAAACAAATACAAAAATAAATAAATAATTCATTAAAAATACTATGAAGTAGTAGTAGCTAAAACGGAATTGGTGGTAAGAAGGTATATACAGATACTTGAATAAACCCGAAACGGTTGTCTTCATGCTGTTTTGTGCCATATTTAATTTCAGATAACAAAGAAATCTTCTCAACTTTCTGTACTTGAGAAACAGTTGGAAGAAAAGACTATTGCTTATTCTGCTGCTGCAGCAAGAAATACTGAGTTGGAAGAGGAACTCGTGGTAAAATGTTCTCAGTGAGAAACTACATTTATGTAAAATGACATAAATGGAGATTAAAGTTTAAGTTAAAACAGTATTATTCCATGTATTCAAAATGGATAGACTTTCAGATCTGCTAAACGATCTGTGTGGTTTTTAGGCAGTGCAGTTTTTAAAAACTGAATAATCTTGCTTCAGGTAAAACATCCCTTTTTTCCTGCTTTTGAACATGGTAAGTTATTAATGGACATGTTACTTTTTCATTGTGATGATATGTGCAATGAAAATCTGGTCCTATTGAAATCAATTGTAGCATTGCCATTTGTTTCAGTGAGATCAGAATTTTATCCTCACTATGAAAAATTTTTTTTTGTCTTTGTCAGAATTAAGATTTTCCATCCTTTGAGCTCACTCTCTAAATCTCTTTTTAATCTCCACTTAGTAAAATTACCTTCCCCCCCGATAGGAATAAAACTACTCCTAAAATAGCGTATACATGATTGGTTTGGTGTATAGGATGAATAGGTTAGAATGTACTGCGTTGGAACTTTTCTATTTCTTTTTCTGAAATTCTCAAGTAGTCTTCCGTATGAAATTATTAGGGTAAGAGGTGGATTCCAAATGGACAAATCACTTCACTTCTCTGTTTCTTTTTTTGGTTGTTGTTCTTGAACTGTCTATTTTTACGAAATACATGTAGACCTGTGAATAAAAAAGTCTTCTAAATGGTAATAAGTGAAGAAGGTGATGTAATACTTGGAGCACTGTAAATTCCGGTCTGGATATTGTTATACCAACTTTTTTAGTTTTGGGAAGGGGTGTAAAGTTGCTAGAAAAGGAAAATATTTATGTGGTCCCTTTCAAATGGAATGGAAACCTGTATTTTAAAGATTCCATCTGTCCATGTGAACACAGGATTTCTTTTTGTCTTTATCAGAAGTTCCTTGCTCCAGTTGCTGTAATCTGTGCCAGTAGTCCACCTTGGCATATACCTTGTCTCTGTGTAGTGGCTGCATTTAGTGGCGTTCTATACCTATATTATAAGTGTGACATCCTTTGAGATGAAACATGCTGTGTATAACTTTAGGATTTTCTGTGTCGTTCTCTTATGAAATCTAGGAATTCAGTCATCAAATAAAACACTGTTTAATATCACAGCTAAATATTTTTATTAAGTCCTTTTTGTTGTTGCTGTTTCCCAGGGAAAAAACAGACGCATTCATGAGTTGGAAACAACTATCAGCGAAGAACATGAGCAAATAACTTCTGCTTTTGAAAAAGCAAAGTTGGTTTGCCTTGAGCAGCACAAAGAGATGGAGAAACAGATTGAACTAGTAAGACCTTCCTTGTGTGCTAGTATGTATGAATGGTATACTTGGTAACGTTTTTCCTGCATTAATTTCTGTGTCTTTTTAGTAATTCTGAGGCAGATGTCCAATTAAAAAGTTATATTATCTTCTCCCAACGTTTCCTGATTTTAGTTAATTTTCCATCTAACACTACCCAATCTCATGATTTCCCTCTGAGATATTCACATCCTCTTTTCTGCTCAACTGAAGAGAAATAGGGACTTAAGAAGAATACTGTTGTTCTTTGCTCCAAACACCTAGCACAAAAGGAAAAAAAAGGATAGCTTTTCTGCCTACTGGGGTTAAAGCATGACAGCTTCTAAAAATTTTCTCGTTTGCTGAACCTCTGCCAGCCTGAGCCTTATGAGCATCTGTGTTCAGGGAGAACTCTCGGTAGGGTTTTTCAGTCTTTAGAGAAGAACTCTGTTGCTTCATGTGATTAGAAATATAACCGTGGCTATTTCTAGCTGTTAAAGAAGCCTGTCATCTTTTACTAAAGAACGTATGCATGTCTTACTGTCTTGGCTGATGTCAGGCAATTATGCTCAGCCTGCCCTCATTCTCTTGATTCTCCTGTTGCTTTAAAATATTAAGGGTTTGGGATTTCTTGATATTTTTAATACTGTGCAATACTGCTGATGGCAGCAATGTATTTATTTTTCATTCTTAAAGTGGTGGGTGTGTAGAACTGAATGACATAATTAGATGCACAAATTCTCTGAAAAAAATTATTAAAATAATAAACCCTGAATTACTTATGGACAGCTTCAGACACAGCTAGAGAAGAAAGATCAACAATTCATTGAACAAGAGAAAATAATATCTATTTTGCAACAAGATGTTATACATAAACAGCATCACATTGAATCATTGGATGGGCTGCTGATAGAAAGCAGAGAGGTAAGGTTGGCTCTTGGCTTTCTTTAAATGCAAATCAAACAAGTGACAAATAATGATGAAAAGCATATCCATGAACACATGGAAAAATTGGAGAAAAAGGTACTTATGTGTTTGCTTCTTAATTCTTGTTGAGTAATTAACTGAATCTAGTGTAGTCCCCAGCTACTACTATTATGAATTGTACAAACCTCAATGACTTTTCATTATTTTCTATCTCAGCATTCTGTTTATGCCTCTGGTTTGCGCCTTGGGCTTCTCGCTCTGATCAAAGGAAAGAGATGTGGATAAAGAACAATTGCATCTGTTTTGCACTGGGTGGAAACCAAGAATGTTCTATTATGGCAGTGTTTTATTCCTTTTAATAATTGCTACTGCTGCAGAATATGAAGGGAAACCTATCAGGAACCAAATTCACTTCAAAGCATGATGTACACAAATACAGTATACAAGCAATTGTGTTTTAAATACGCTGATCTATTTTTTTTTTTTCCTGATTCTTAGTATGAGTTTTTATTAGTTAAATTACTATTACTATATTTACGTTTTGTTCTCTTGAATAAAAATATGTGTACAAACAGGAAATGGAAAATCAAAATGTCAAGAAAGATCAAGGATTGAAGGTGCTGAAAAGTCAGTTAACAGAAGAAACATTCAAAGTTAGTAAGCTCTTTGTAATTTTCAATTAGTAGTTTTAAAGTTTGTAGTAGTGGTGTATTTACTTTTATCCTCTATAGACAAACTATATGAAAGCTGCTTTATAGAAATTTGTCTCACATAAATATTTCTGAAGCCATTAACCTGAAGTCTTTTTTTTTTTTTTTTTTTTAAAGTAAATGAAGTATGGTGAAACCTGCAATAAGAGATTGTGCAATGCACAATTGCTTTATAAAATCGCTGTAGTTACAAATAGGGCAGATTTGTGCTTGTTGTACTCTTAAAGTAAAACCTTGTCTTTTTGTTCTAGGTAGAACATATATTTTAGACATATGTGATGTTATAAAATTGGTCATGTTTTGTGGTGGTTTAACCTGGCAGGCAGCCAAATACCACGCAGCCGCTCGCTCACTCCCCCTGCCAGTGGGGCGGGGAGAGAATCGGAAGGGGGAGAGTGAGAAAAACTCGTGAGTTGCGATGAAGACAGTTTAGTAGAACAGAAAAGGGAAAATAATAATGATAATGATAGAATATACAAAATGATTGACTCACAAGTCAGTGGCTCGCCATCTGCACTGACCGATAACCAAGTAGCGATCGGTACTTCCTGGATCACGCCTACCATTCATATACTGAGCATGATGTCACATGGTATGGAATACCCCATTAGCCAGCTGGGCTGGCTGTCCTGATTATGGTCCCTCCCATCTTGTGTACCTAGCTCAGTCAGTAGGGCATGGGAGCTGTCCTTGGACTAGGAGGGTACTTAGCAACAACTGAAAACATCAGTGTGTTATCAACATTCTCCTCATACTAAATCCAAAACACAGCACTAGGAAGAAATTTAACCCTATCCCAGCTGAAACCAGGACATGTTTTTAGTCATCTATACCTCTTCCTAGTGTCTGCCTGATAAATATTTTCCATGCAGCGCTTACAATAGTATTTTAATAAACCATTACCATGTGGTGATTTACCACAGTCAGGCTTCAAACAGTATTAAATCTTTAGGATATCACTAGGAGAAGATACTGGGGACTTAGCTGGTAGCATGATCTTTCTGAACTTGTGTTGGACCAGTTTTCTATCCAAGTGGCTTTGTAGTGTTCAGGATGTTTTCCAGAGATTTAAAATTAGGACCCATGATCACTTCTCTTCAAAAAGCTCTTGAATCGGGTGGGGATAGAGGTATAAAATCCGATATGGTTTAACATATTGGTAGCATTGAAAGCAGTAGCCAATCTGCAGCTAAACTCAGCACAGTTCTCGTTGATGAGAAAAGTCTTCTTAGCACTGAAATCAAACAGTTAAGAAAAGTTTAATTACTATGGCTTAAGACCTCTGGGGGTTTGTTCATTATAATTTTTATCTGTCTGAAGTTATAAGATATTTGTTAGAGATTACTCAAATCCTAATTAATAGTAAAAGGGTAAAATAGATTAACAGTGTTGACACTGCTAAAAGCTTTTCCTTTCCCTTTTGGTAGAACTCAGGCACTCTCTCTCAGTGCAGAAAGGAAAAAAAATGCTGTTTAGTAGCTTTCTAAGCTACTAAAGAGCTTCTAAGGGCTTTGTAAGAAGAATTGTATTAAGATCTGAATGTTATTTTTGAAAAAGATTTGCACAACTCACACATGATGATAATTCCAAATTTATGTATACAATTCTATATGTAACATTTAATATGTAATAAAACGTGGTGGATTAATGATTTGGTATTGGGCATATGTTTGCTTTTAAATTCTAGCTACTGACAAATACTGGAATATCTTGTCATAACTGGTAGTCTCATCTGATGTAAGCACAGTCTAAAGTATTGTAATTTAATTTCACAAATAATTTTAATTTCTGAATATTGTTTCAGTTTTTAAGTTTATCATAATCTTCCATGCCTGTTTTAATACTCTTTAGATAAAAATGTAGCTTTTCAGACATTTTACACAAAGATGTTTTTAACACTTTTTTTTAAGACTAGTTGATAAAACCATGCCATGAAATTTTAAGTAATCTGTTACATTCAACTAGGTGAGACAACTTGAGTCAGCACTAGATGTATGTAAGGAAGAAGTGGCACTGTATTTGAGTCAGTCACAAGAAAATAAGGAAATATTTGAAAATCAGCTCAAAAGAAAGTCTGAAGAGGTAACAGCTTGTTTTAACAACTCTTCTGTATTGCAGAGAACACTTGTTATGAATTATTTAATCTAAAAGGTTTGTCTGTGAAATAAGAGACAAAACATTTGCAGCAGGAACTGTGACTAGGAAGTAAGCTGGGAAAAGACTATACATTTTGTGAGGGTAAAGGGGAAAATCAGTAACTAAGAAACACTGGATAAGCTTAAAAGAAGTACCAAGATAAATTGTTCAGAGAAGTAACAAAATCAGAATTAAGTGATAGGAAGCATTATCTTGGAAAAAAGTGGAGAGCGCGCTATTGCAATATAAACTTAGGTGCACATAATTGATTTGTGTTTCAGGTATCTTAAGGGGGAAGAAGTCCTGGGCATAAGAAAATTTTTACTTCAAGCCCCTGAGTTTTATCATACTTTCCACCACTACATGAAAGCAGGAAAGAATTAAGTTTAAATATTATTAGTATGAATTTTTATTTGTGGGGATGACATGAACTAATTATCATAGTATTGTGTTCATGTCAGTGGTGCCCTACCTGCTGAGATAGGCTTTAGTCAATCGGAGATTACTAGACCCTGTACAGGAGTAACTGGATGGAAATCTACGGTCTGTGTTACACGTAAGCCTATGATATTTACTGCTGCTTTCTAAGCCCTAAATTCTGTTGTTCTTATGCTGCATATGAAGAGACTGGATGCTGTGTGAAACTCAAGGGTGGAAAGTGAGGCTTTGTAATTGTGACCGATGTTTTCGTAAGTAAGTGACAGAGTCACTACTTCCACTTTGGGATGAGCAGTTAGTGGGGTTTTTTGGTTTTTTTTTGTTTGTTTGTTTTTTTGTTTTTTTTTTTTTTTTTTTAAGAACCTTTCCTTTTCAGAAAGTTCTTGGCATTTGTCGCTGAGAAATCAGGCCATTCAACATGTGACAAGTTAGGCACTCAGAATTCCTGTTTTTTATTGGAATGACTGTTGTCATAGAGGCAGGAAGAAATAAAGGGGAGGACTGAGAACAAAATCTCAAGGGAAAAACAAGGACTTTCTGAGAAATAAAGTAAGAAGAGTGACAGAAAGAAAAGTAATTTAGAAATGAAAAATCTTTGTTATATATGTTTTTAAAATATTGACCAGTTTAGGTATATTTAGAAAGCAAGAAGTCAAAACCTGGGGCTGATTAAGTTACTTCTTTCTTCACTTTATAAAGCACAACTCAGTGATGAATTATGAGATGTGTTATGTACTGTTGAAACTGTAATGCAACTAAATTCAGAGCCAGAAGTTTTATTGAATCATAGTTGTGATTGTGTGATTGTGCTCATTAAGCTGATGCAAATGCAAATAACAATGTTTTATTGTAATGGAAAATGAATGTGTTTTCAGGTTCATTATTTGCAAGAAGAAATAAAACTAAAAGATCAGAATATTCAGGACACAAGTGAACAAAATATTCTCCTACAACAAACTTTGCATCATCAGCAGCAAATGTTACATCAAGAAACTATTAGAAATGGGGAGCTGGAAGATAATCAAATTAAACTTGAAAAACAGGTATAGTATGGTAAGAAGTGTCTACATAAAGACAGATAATGAAATGCTTTTATGTATGTTTTTGTAATACCTTTAAAATCTGAGTGTTTCTTTGATAGTTATTATTTTAGATATATCTAAAATAAAGAATTTAGTGGTTTGTTTTGTCTTAAACCAGGGTCTGTGCTGTTAGAAACTCTAGCTAGTATTAGAGTGGCTAAGTACTTGGAAAATCAAACCCTAGACTGCAGTTAAGGAGAGGTGTATTTAAATTCAGAAAGTTGAATCTTGTTATATTTACTAGAAACTATTTGTCTGTCAAATGTGACTGCAAAGTTCTAGTCTTAAATTATATAAAATTTTAGATTATAAAGAAATCGATTGTGTTAAAACTCACTACATGAGTTGCAAGACAAGGATGTGTATTTCTTTGGTATGTAATTTAGAAGTACCAACACTTTTTAAATACCATTTTAAATAGGTATCCAATTTGGAACAAGAGCTTCAGAAGCAGAAAGCATATGCAGAAGATGAGTTGAGAAAGGTAGAGGAGAAACTTCGCCTAGCTGCTCAGGAAGCAGATTTAAACAGACAGAAGGTGGATGAACTTAATAGTACAATCAGGTAGGTTTAGAATAACTGAGAGGTATATTCTGCAGATAGACATATCAATAAGAAGGATTGCTGTCTGAAATGGTATTCAGTTATGTAGTCATACAATTCAGTCTCCGTATAAGCATAGACTGGAAATTGGAAGGGAAGTTTCTAACTAGCAGAGTTTCTGGAACAATCTTCCAACGGAATTAATGTGTGTCCTGGCAATCTATTTAGCCTTAAGATGGCACTTCATAATGCAATTCAATTCATAAATATATCAAGTTGCCTGTAATTCTAGATAGTAGATGCTAGGAGGGCGTGGTAGTCTTAAAGAATATGGTTTTGATTGTGAGAAAAGCCTACTTAATATGACTTTTTTTATTCCTGTTTTATTCACAAATGCTTGTCGTCTTAGGCCGTGTAAGGACATACATACGTCGCTGTTGTTATTACAAGGTTCATTTTGTTCTGGTTGCTTCTTCTATTTAGACAAATTAAATTGGAGATGGATCAGTGCAAGAATGAACTTACTGGTATGGAAAAAGAAGTAGTGCAATTAAAACGAGATGGTGAAGACAAAGCAATGCAGATAAATCAGTTGCATATTACTTTGGAAGAAGCACAATCAGAGCTCAATGAAAAGGCAAATGAGGGTAATTTTGCTATTTTGTTTCTCAGGCTTCCTTTCATCATGCTATTTCTCTGTATGTATTAGATTAGACATTTTTCCTTTTCCCCCTTTTGTTTTATAATAAAGTACATGAGGGTAAAAATATGGTAATTTTGATGGAGGGGCTACTCTCCATCAACTCTTTTTTTTTTTTTTTTTAATGTGCTGGTAATTCCATAGTTTTTAAAAGAAAGAAAAAAAAAAAAACCAAAAACAAAACCTAAAAAACCCCACACCCCCAAACAAACACCCCTCCCCCCCAAATAAAAACCTCAGAAAACCCACAAACTTTTTTTTTAATCATAGAATCATAGAATCATTAAGGTTGGAAAAGACCTCTAAGATCATCGAGTCCAACCGTGATCCCAACACCACCATGCCCACTAAACCATCTCCCTAAGCGCCTCATCTACACGTCTTTTAAATACTTCCAGCGA
>NW_009201252.1:17468-21485 GCF_000690835.1 Fulmarus glacialis
CCTTCTTGTAGTGAGGGGCCCAAAACTGAACACAGGATTCGAGGTGCGGCCTCACCAGTGCCGAGTACAGGGGCACGATCACCTCCCTCCTCCTGCTGGCCACACTATTTCTGATACAGGCCAGGATGCCATTGGCCTTCTTGGCAAATGTACCTTTGCAAATTCTCACTTCTGTGGGATGTACCTTTACCCCAGGTGAAATGAATAAGTAGTTTTCCCTGTAAATTGGTAATGCAGATTCTTAATGTGGTAATGAAACAAGACATGTAGATTTAATAAAGGCATATGCTATTTACAAAAATTCAGCTCTCTAAAACGAGCAGAAAACCCCACAAGAGAGTCTATGAAAATAACAAACTTCCCAACCCCTCCTACTCTATTTAATTTTACCATTCTTATAAACCAGATGCTTACTGCTTGCATTTTCCATAGCACTAGATATTCAGTTAGTATGCTGTCTCTGTACTTTCTCCTTGGCCAAATGTTTTTAGAACATCATCATATTTCAAGTCAATTATAAATTACGAGCTGAATAAAAACAAAAGAAAAAAAGACTTAAGTGCCATGAAAGGGTTGTTGTGTATCCTCAGAAGTCACTGTTTTTCTAGATTTTCCTAAAAATAGTGATACTGAAAATTATGACCACAAGTGCTAGTAGGCAGCGGTGTTGCATAAAGACCCTGACTTACTGATGATTTGTGTTTTGTGTTATGTATGTGTGTGTAAAATAGTGAATGATTTAGAAGATAAGCTGCTTCAAAGTGAGACTTGCCACAGGGAAGCCTTACAGAAAATAGTAGAACTAGAATCTGCATTACAGAATGCCCATGGAGAATTAAAAATCACTTTAACACAGCTTCAGGAATTGCAAGATGCATTACAGAATGCACAGTCCTCTCTGGAGGAGAAGCATGTTGCTATCATGGATCTAACAACTGAGCTTAGGTAAGCTGGTATCTTTTCCATCACGAAAACTTAGTTGTGTTAGTTTTTCCTTAGCAACAGCAAGTAGTTTCGATGGTCTTTTTTTATCTTCTTAGCAGCTCTCTATAATTTTTAGGTGGTTTGTGGCTGTAAGATAACTTGATACAGTAGCTCCTCAGCTCACTTTTAATTCTAAAAGTGGTGCTGAGTTCTTTTTTGGGAATTCTGTTTTAAAATCTCCTAAAATTATTTTCTGAATCCCAAAGTTTTTAAATAATTATAAGAGGAGTTACTTTCTTTTATAGTGAAACTGTACAGTTTCCTTTCTGACCATAAATTAACGATACTTTCTTCTGTACTATTCTTTAAGAACATGTTGTCCTGATAACCAATTAAGTAACTTGAATAATGAAGTTATTGGGAAATTTCCACCTGGAATATAGTTAACAGAATTATTCCATTTGGGTTTGTTTCTTTGCAACCAATTAGTTGATCCATGTTTTTTAAGTATGTAATAGATCTCATGATTTTCAAGCTGAATACTTGAAGCTAAGCAACGGAATGTGCATTAAGCAATTGAATATTTGAGAATTTCAGGTATTGCAAGGGAGAAATTGAAGACAAAAACCAAGAGCTGCTTGACATGGACCAAGCATTGAAAGAAAGGAATTGGGAACTGAAACAAAGAGCAGCTCAGGTCAGATCACTTTAAGTATGTTAATGACAATTATCCTGTTATGTAGTAGATAAGTTATAAAAAGTCCACTAGGTTTAATTACCTTCACATGTCGTTCCAAACTGTACTGTTAATATAGCCACAGTATCAACCTCAAAACCAGCTGTATGTTACTGAAGCCTTATGGTACCAGGAAAATCAGGTTGTGTTCCTCTAAGGGACGACAGACTACTGTTTTGATAGAATGGAAGCCTCGTGCAAACCTGTCCCGTAATACTTCCTTAGTGATAAAGTTATAGAACAACTGTTGTCGTCTTGATGTTTGATAAAACAAAGGAAAGATCTGCACTGAAGTGTGCTTGGAGATGATAGATTCCTTTGTTTGTTTTCACTGGAGCATATCTGATTAGCTCTAAAGCAGCCTCTGAATATGAAACAGTATCTTTGTGGTTGAATACGTTTCTGTAGCTCACTTGAAATATTTTCAGTCTTTTGGTCTGGCTTCAGGATTTGATACCCATCATGGAAAAACTATTCTTCTGTCACTTATAATTAGCATTCTAATAGCTACTTCCTGACTTCCTGCAGGAGTTACCAGCCTTTGCATCCAAGAATATTTGAAGTGCAGAGAGAAGGAGGGGTGGGGATGTAAAAAAAAAAAAAAAAAAAAAAAAAAAAAATCCGTTCAAGGAACTGACACTGTAAGGAGGCCAGACCTTCCAATATATTGTTGCCGCAGTACCCTGTGAGCTGTGCCGGGAATTCATCAAAGCAATAGGATTTTTTTTTGCTTTGGCAAAATTTGGTACGTTCTTATAAGATGCATTAGTATACTAAGCTACTCATTACATACAGTTATGGACTTTCTCCCAATTTTCCCCTTTTCTCTTTGTGTTTGGCTCCAGTTTTTTAAACGAGATAGCCAGGGTGCATTTTTATATTGACTGCTTGAGAGAATATTCTTGAGACTACAAAGGATTAGTTTCATTCCTTTTGCTGTCATATTTTGTAATGTTACTTCTTAAAGTCTGCATACTAATTCAAAATAAAATATTCCCTTTTCTTCCTTTTTTACCTCTAGATTACACAGTTGGATATGACAGTTCGTGAACATAGGGGAGAAATGGAACAAGAAATAATTCGATTAGAGTGCAATTTAGAGAAGTCAGAGTTAGAAATTAAGGAATGCAATAAACAGGTAATTCTTGCTTAAATTAAAAACCCAGTTTCCCTAACAAAGGGCAGCTAATTCTATGAGAAGGTCTGGTCCTAGGACACAATAGCTGGCCAGGTTTAATCTAGAAGAGTAAAACTGTTTCCTTATTCTAGGGAGAGGGAAGGGAGTACCTTAATAATGTACCAGCAAAAATATTTTATGTTTGTCAATTAGAATTAAAAATTTTGCAGAGAAATACCATAATAAAGGAAAATGTTGACAAAATAAAATAAAAAATTGACAAGGGAATCCAAAGTCAGAGGTAATACTGACAGTATTTGTGAGTTTTGTTTGGGGTGCTGTGGTTTGGTTTTTTGTTTTTTGTTTTTTGTTTTTTTAAATTGTCCTGATTTCAGTAAAATATCTGTTCTGATTTAATTGCATTTTCTGTTCAGATTGAGAGCTTAGAGAAGAAACTCCAGCATTCTAAAGATGAACTTCGTGCAAAAGAGTTTGATTTGCTCCAGAGAGATCAAGAAATAAATCACCTGAAGAAAAAAATTGAAAGAAAACAACAAGAGCCTAGAAGCTCTTGAAAAGGTAAAATGTTCCTTGGATACACAACAAATTAACAATTTTTAATGCCATTACTGTAACTGCCTAGAAGGAACAATACGGTGTCTCTTTAAAGTAAGAGTCATTACTTCTCCCCAAGTAATTGTATTGTGTATCCTGGTGTTTGCTGAATCTTAATCCCCTAAAGTTAAACCAGTTTATTAAAAATTACAAATTTAATGGCACACTCTTAATTATCTGCTCTGTGGAGAAATTTGGATATTGATTGTCTTTGACCTGATGTTCTGGCTATGGTCATAGTCTTTCTTGAAATGAAGTGGAACAATATGCTCTATGATGAGAGCTTCTTATGACTTAGGTATCTGTCTTGTGAAAATAGTTGCATCAAAAGAGCACTGAGATCTAGCATGTTTATAGGAACGCGAAGAGAGAAATTTTTGGGATAGTAAATGGGAGCATATAGATAGAATAGAGAAGATAGCTAATTTTACTTTATGAATGATACAAATCTTTGGTTTGGGGCATGAATCAGCCACTACAAGTACAAATGCAATCTGAGATAAACAGGCTTTCTGCAGAAATAAGTCCATTAAAAGATGCTCGCCAGCTAGAGGTAAACACCGAAACTGAAATGGCTCCTGCCATTTTGATTATGCTGCATTTGTGTGTTATTTCTTTCCCTCGG
>NW_009201252.1:21516-35493 GCF_000690835.1 Fulmarus glacialis
AGTTCGTCTTTCTGTGTAGTCACCAAGATGTAGTATTCTAGATCATGCGGACTTGGCTGTGTCGCAGCTGAACGTGAAGTTTCTTTCATTGCAAATTTAAAGCACTGTCAGCTCTTCCACCTTCTGTTAAAGGTTATTTATGACAGTCAAGAACAGGACAGTGCCTGCTGCTACCCTTCACACATAATCATTACATATTTCCAACTTTTCCTAAGACTTTAGGGGTGATTCTGAAGGAAAGGATTTCCTAGCTAGCCCCTGTACAACTGCTGACTAGACCCTTCATTTCCAGACAAATTGCCTTGTTATTATTTTTGCTAGGGAATACCATATAGGGGGAGGCCTTTATGCTAAGGATACCATGATACAAGAAAGGCTTTGAAAATAGACCTACTCCAGTCATGTTCCTTTAGAGGCTTGGGATGAAGGAAATGAAATTGCAAGTTTATTTTCATCTTAGTTAAGTAGATAAAACACTGGATTTCAGAAGCATTCTGCATAAAATATGAAATATATTGCAGAGGGGTTCTGGCTCCACTTAAAATATCATATGGTTGCTTCTTTGTTTAAAAACTGTGTATATTAACATGATGTAAGAAAAGACTTTCTCCATTAGTAACACATTGCAGACTGACTGACGAATCTTCCACAGGAACTTTCTGTCCTAGTTCTAAAAACTCAGTTACCTAATCTAAGGGTAATGTGTTTGTGTGTGTATGTGTTTTGACCGTGGGTATAGTGTGTCTCATTCTTTTTCCCCTCAATACACTACCTTCCTTGCTTATTACAAGAAATATATTTGTTCAGGGAAGGAGTTCTTAGCTAGGGTTGATTTCTGTCCTCTCTGCCCTTATGAAATAACCAGGTCACAGATTTTTTCAGTTGAGTCATTCTTTGTTCTTACTCTGCTTTAATCTGCAGTGAAGATCTTCTAACAATACAGCACTCTGCTACCCTTAGAAGTTGTAAGTATTCCAAATAAAGTAACTGGAAACATGTTACTGAACATTCAGAATGTCTTTTTCATTTTTCTGGGAAATTGGAGTAATCTTCTTTATTTAAAAAACAAAACAAACCAAAACAAACCAGATTTGACTTATAGCAAATAAATCTTTTGTGGCAACAGTTCCGTACTGAAATGAGAAATAAAATTGTGTTAAAAATGGTAAGTGAAGTAAGAAAAAAATTAGTGCTTACAAAGATTGATTTAAAAAAGAAAAAAGTAATTTTTATGTTTTTGTAAAAGTATACGTAGTAAAATAAAAATTAGAAGTTATTGTAATAATCTTTCATTCATTAGCTGTAAGCTTATTATGTGCTACTTACAGATGTCTGTGTACTCTATTTATAGCATTCCTCATAAAGAATAAGCATCTAGCTAAACATGAATAGATATAACATAAACACTTTTATATTTATAATTAACAGGAGCCATAGTATTATGTGATGTTATGAAATATTAGTGGCTGATACGGCCTCTGTTGTGCCACAGTACTAGCTAACGTAAACATAGCTGCTGTGGATCGCGTACTAGAGAGACTGTTTTGTTGATCGCCTAATACTCCTGTTTGTTTTTTTTCTATAAATGAATTGTCAAATAATTAGGTCCAGCATGTAAGCCTGTTTTTTAAGGGGGGGCAAAGCTTAAACCTCTAGAAATAAACAGAAAAAACCCCAAAAAACAATGCCAAGCATACTGTGTTTGGCTGCATTTATTTCTGTATACTGTAGAAAATCCAGAATACTTTAATGTTGGTAAGATTTTCCTCACTTTGTATTGGTAGAAATCATAGGCTTTTTTCCTTTTGATATTTGATACCTTGATGCTGTTGATAGGATTTGTACAAACACTTCCTGAATCGTTAGAAACTTAAGTTGTTAGGAACTTAAACACAATAATGCAGTTCAATGTGAAACCTTAAGCCTTACACAGAGGAGTTATTTCAAAAGACAGTGCTCCTTTAAACTGTACAAAATTTTTACAGGGATTTGTAGATTAAGATTTCTTTTCAAAATATTCTGCATAATACTTTCCTACTTATCTGCTAGAATTTAATATATGCTGAAATTACACTTCAATTACAAGAACAGTGAACAAAAATGCATTAATAACTTCAATCTAGGGGGCAGAATTTGAGAAAGAAGCCATGGACTTCAGACCTGCAGCTAGTTTTCTTGAATTTGTAAGATAAATCTTAATAATGAAAAGTAACATCTTGGTACAAATGGATTTAGATATGGTAAATTGAGTGCAGAAGTTTAAAGGAATGTTCTGATCACAGATATTTTGTTTCAGGGGCAAGAATTGTGAAGGAAGGGGTGTTGCCCATTGGACAAGCAGCAACTGAGGAATGCTGTTGCTGGCAATGTAATCGTGCATTCAAAGAGGAAATTTTAACATTGTATTTGTAAATAATGAATGTTATTTGTACTGATGCAAATGACAACTTTTTAATTTTTCCAACTGTTTTTGAGATTATTGCCTTGCTATAATAACATCTTAATTTATTTTTGAGAAATAAATTTTATTTTTTAGTATCTTGAGTTGCAGGAATTAATTTCAGCTGTCATTTTTTTCCAAGGATTTTAAACTGTGTACTTGTGTTTCACATCTGATTAAGAGCACAATGGTATTAACTTATTAACAGTTTTTGTTTGGGAATATTTTCTCCCTTTTATTTTTTGTACACATAAAATGTTGCAGACACAGTATCTTATTAAAATAGACCTGCTTGTAAGATGTTTTAGGACACTGATTTGATCATAGACACTGGCAAAACCTGCTTGCTTTACTCCAAGCAGTATCTTTCAGATGCAAAGGAGTGTGGGACAGGGCCATAAAGCTTGAACTTTTTTTTTCCCCAAACCAAAATCCATACTAAAATTACCATTGATTAAAATGGCATCATAACTATGCATTCTAAAACATATTTATTTCCAGTTTTCCAAAAGTAATACACAATTTAGCTAGTACAAATGGCTATTGGCCCCAGTTTCTAACACTTTTATATTTACGTAAGTGTCAGAAACTGCAAATATGGTTATAAGAGGCCTAAATCTGAGTCTGATTAACGCAAACATGATTTATGTGCATTAAGATGTGATTCATACTTCAGAAAATGAAGTTAATAAAGTTACTTGACATAAAGCAGAGGGACAGAATTGAATATATTGCAATTTGAAGATTAGGCCTAAGTATTTTGTGTATTAAAAGTGTATCTTGGCTATCTGTTGTATTTCAGCAACTCTGCAGGCAAAAGTGTGCTAAACTCCTTTCAGTGCTTATGCAAACATGTTCCACAAATGCAACTGTTCTACTTTAAGCGGTTATACAAAACGAGGCACACATTTTGCTACCATTGACAAGGTGAAGATACACTCATCTAAAGTGTTTCTGCAGTTTCAGATTATTTATTTTGCTAGTATGAAAATTATGATGTAGCAAAAAAATACTGTTTACTTATGGAAATAAATATATTGTGTGTTTTAAATCAAGCTATTTGTTTCTCTACATAAAAGTAAATGAAAAACATTAGAATTAGGTAGACCGGTGTAATAATTGAAAAATATTAAACTACTTTAATTTCTTTCCTCTCTTTAGGCAGATCAATTTTCCTTCAGGCTAGAAATCTATGCATCAAATTTCAGACAGATTTTTTTAGAGCAAAGGAACATGTAAGCCCTTCAAACCATGATTTCAAGTGGAAAATATAACCATTCTATAATTACCGTTGCATCACAACACTAGTGGAATTCTACTAAAGTAGTGTTGCATAAAGCCTTGCTTGCTCCTCCTACACACACTAAATATAAATGTGCATGAGCAGCAAAAGCAATTTGCCCAATATCTGAATCAGCTAAATAGCGTTTGCACTAAAATTGTGTATCTGGATACTAACTTCTCTGGTAAAACTGTGGGTCAAACCTGATGAATAAATAGAATCATAATTACATTCTCTCATTAACTTTAGATACTGTCTTGCTATGTTGTTGCTTGCCTGAGAAGTTAAAGTGAATTTATTTGTTTTGGAAGGGAAGGACTTTTTTTTTTTTTTTCTAATATCATAATTTCAATTAAATGTTTCTGTAGAGTCCTACTTTTCTTGAGTTACAAACCAATTTACATCTATGCAAATCCTGGAACACAAAGTTCATTCTTCTGAACTGCATTGCATTAACATGGGGTTATTGAATCTTGGAAAACATTTTTCTGTGTATAATGGCATTGCAATTAGCTGAATGCTGTTCAGAAGGCTAATTACTTCTTAAGGTGATGCTTTTTCTGTGTCTCCGGTTGGGTTATAAATTTCACAAGAGACTGATTTTCTTTCTGAATGTAGTATGCCTACAGTTACTGTACGTTAAATGTGAACTGCACCAAATTGCCAGTACAAATGTCCCTTTGTTTAATTTAGAGTTTTTATGCAAAGTTGGTGGAATATTTTCTTCAAAACTAAAACGGAGTCAGACATCATGCTAGTTCTGATTCCCCCCTCCCCCCCCCAACTTGTCAATTGGAAAATAGAAAGTGTTCAAAGAGATTTCAGTGTTGGCAAGGATGTAGTGAAGCTGGTCTGTTCAACATCTTGCTGGCTGTTCTCCATTGCCAGCATACTTGCTTATTTTCTCTATTCTTGGTTGGGAACAGTGCCACAAAGAAATGTGAGGAATCTGTCTAAACAACTTGTCTCTTTCCAAATACACATTCCATTTTTCAATTTACTTTTTCTGGGAAGCCTGTTAGGACTCTTATAATAGTAAGGCATCAGGGAAAAAATCCGTTTGTCATTCTGTTGGAAAAGAATGAGGAGGGTGCTGTAAGTGTAGGAAGCCTGAACACCTTTAGCAGAAGGATTCCATTTTGGGTGCAGTTTACTTTCCATAGATTTGAGTAGAGGACTTGACACTACAGACTGATTTTAATTGTGGCAAGGCTTTTCCTGCCAGTAGTATGCTGGTTATTCCACTATTAAAAAAATCCATGTAGCTTACAAATGTCTTAATTTTAAAGATTAATCAAATTTTGTATTAAATATATCCATGTTGATAATGCAGATTATAAGCTCATGCAGGAGCATCTGCTTCTGGTTTTGTCTAACTGGAGATTATCCCTTAATCAGGCAGGGTCCAGGTGTGTATTTTCAGATTTGTTGACTCAGGAAAGCTGGAGATAGCATTAAAGGCTGATGACATTATATTGTAGCTACATTTAGGTTGTTGCTCCTCTGAACAAGAACTCTTGCTTGAACCACCCAGTGAAAAGAATGGCAAGAAGAAATGTCCTCATTACAGGTTGCTCCTCAGGAATTGGACTGGCTTTAGCTGTAAAAATGGCAAAAGATGAACAGAAAAGATTTCAAGGTAACAATGTGTCTGTTATTTATCTTTATAATACAACAGGTGTTGTATTCAAGTTGGTGACTTGTTTCTTGGTAGTTTGCACCCTCCTACTGTCATGAAAATACAATACAGTGAAAATACACTGCTTTCTGTAAGCAGATGATATTTCTGTACCTGTATTGAAGCTGAACAGCTACTTGAATTGAGTAGTTTACAAAAAAAAACCCCAGACAATAGTATAAAAACAAATAGCTGAAAATGTCTGCAGTATGCTACCTTGGATATACATTCACAGTTGTAATTAGCTTTGCTTCTGGCTACTAAAATCTTTGTTGAATGAAATGTACATGCCCATTTGAGGACTAAAGAAATCAATTTAGGAAAACAGTTCTTAAATTTGCAATTTTTTCCTTAAAGCATGTTTCATTATTCCAACCCTGTGTAGGCATAAAAGGGTGAACAAAGGGGCTGGGATTTGTCTTTCTGCTGCAAAATGGGATATTTGCTATGACTGAAAATGGATGGCAATGCAAATACAGCAATCTGTGTTAATTCAGTTTCTCACGCTTACTCTCACAGTATTTTACTGCTGGATGCAGACTCATAGTTTTCTGGGTAATTAGGCCACAATAATGATAAAACTAATTTCTGTTTTGAGAAGTAGCTTGCAAAAATAGACATTTTTGCAACCTAAGGAAGCATGTGTCTTCCACTTTTTAATAAAATTATGGTGGTTCTGCTAAACATGTTGACGGTGATTAAAAAATTAGGTTTTAGGTACCTAAAAATGATTCAGCGGCATAACTTGATACCCATTATTTAAAGTTTTGGTGATGATATTATCTTCGTATGCTGCATGTTTTTCATTGTGCATACGGGTTTAATTCTCCTTTTGAATTTCTTGAAGATTTCAGAACCAGACTCTGGGAAATCAGTGACAATATATGTTGAAAATAGATTCTTTCTACTTTAAGTTTTTATCTGGGTTCTATCACTGATATTTAAGATGTGGATGTAAAAGCAATATTCTTTAATACTTCTCAGTAAGACTGCCACAGAAGAGGTTTTATTTCTGGTAACTGTTGCTTCTGGTGTGTTGCAGTGTATGCCACAATGCGGAATCTGGCCAAGAAAGAGCCACTCGAGGAAGCTGCAGGTCGCAGGCTGGGCAAAACCCTGGAAATTAAACAACTGGATGTCTGTGATGAACAATCTATTAAAAGTTGTGTGAATAGTATCCCTGACAGAAGGATTGATGTCCTAGGCAAGTACAGGATGTGTATGCTATGAGCAGATAGCAGTTTTCTATTTAACATTTTCTCAAATATCCTGGAGAAGTTTCATTAGTGTATTTTTTAAATGATCAAAGTAATAATTATTATATAGTGTATTCTGTTCAAGATTCTTAAGGCTTCATGCAGATATAAGTGGATTAAATCTCACCATGCTTATATGAAGTAGGAAAGCTTGTTTTCCCTGTTTACAAAGGAGAAACTTGATCACAGAGAAGTGTTTTGGATAAGATGATACAGTTTTTAGTAAATGTGAGAAGAGAACTTTTGCCTAAATTGGCATCTTCTTGTACAAGACTTTCTGCCCTATTGATGAAGCATTACTATTACAAGGAAGGCAACAGCTCTCTGCAGTAAAAAAGCAACAGCATTTGGGAATTAGCAAGTAAAAGAACAAATGCAAAGAAAGTAAGGGTACTTTCATTTTGTATTGAGAATTGTAATTGTACTTTACGAATCATTCAACAAGAAGTGTTTTCATACTGTTTTGCTAAAAATAAATATTAATATCTTAGTAAGATGGAAATTGCTTACACCATCAACTATTAAATCTTCTCTAATAGAAAATTATGGATCTGCCTTTATTTTGATTAATTATTGAAGACTGCTTAAAAAGTTTCTTCTGCAAACTGTATTATACTCTAATTTGACGCACTAGTTGTAGTGCAGAATGCCAGTTCTATCAATCATTCCCCACTTATAAATATCCAGGAGGCAAATAAAAATCAATGGAAGTGTGTGTGTTGGTTTTTAGAATTTTTTTTTTTTTTTTTTTTTTTTTAAGATGTGAATGTTAAAAAACAAAACAAAAAGCAGACCAAAATATGGCCTGGTCTGTCACCTTTTGGAACAAATTGAAGACCTCTGTTCATTCCTATGGGTATTGACTAATTCTTAATATTGAATTATAAACAAATATAGATCATTCTTGGCTCATTTTCCTGTAATGCTTTTATAATTTAAAGAAAAAGGACTAATCAGAAATAAATTAGTTAAAATGCAAAATATCAGATAATTTAAATTGGATTAAAAGCATAACTAAAAATAAAAAATATGGAAATGTCAAGTATATTTGCGCAGCTTTAGTGACAGAATAACATCTTTTAATCTTTTCTTTAAGGATTATTTAAGGATCATTTAATCCTTAATCCTCATTTTACTTTCAAATGCTTTCCAGTAAAGGTTACAAGTTAATATTTATGGAGGTTATTGCTCACTGTTGTCTTCCATTTTGTGCAGTTAGCAATGCTGGAATGGGGCTCATTGGACCTATTGAATGTCAGACCATAGATGAAATGAAAACTGTGATGGATACCAACTTCTTTGGATTGGTTCGACTTCTGAAGGAGATTTTGCCTGACATGAAGAGGAGAAAGAGCGGGCATATAGTTATAATAAGCAGTGTTATGGGAATACAAGGCAAAGTTGTGGTTTTTTTGGTTTTTTGTTTGTTTGAACTAAGAGTTCACTATTCAAAATCTAAAGCTTACCTCTTTTTATCTGGAAAAAAAAAAGTAGGAACTAGCATATCTAACTATGTGCTTTCTAATGCTGAAGTTCCAATTATAAAAAGCATAGCACTTAGACCTGATGTTTTTTTAATGCATCTAGGTAGTATGTTACTACACAACTACTCTCGAGACATTTTAACAACAAAACCTGCACAGTGAATTTTTTTTTTTTAGAGTTTTAACTCAAACTGATTATTTATTTTTTAAAATTCTATTATTTTATTTTTGTTATCTGGAAAACAGGGCTTAGTAGCATTACTTTTCTCTTTCCTATTGCAGAAGATTATGGGGACAGGCAAACATGCTTACTACACTCTGCACCTTTTTGTAAAGTTTCTCCTCTTATAAAACTCCAGAGAGTCTAATTTTAGCCACAGATAATGATTCTCCTACTCTTGTGTTCCAGCCAGTCTAGATGTATTTGTTTCAATTATTACAACAGTGGCATTGATCTTACCTGGATTATTCTGGTGAGCGAGGGTCCTAAGTCAAACTGCAAGAGTTATTACTGTTTAATACAATACTTACCATCCACTCAAATGGATTGATGTAGTGCTTTTTCTAAATCACTCATATGCAAGCTGGATCTCGTGCATAATCGTATCTCCTGCATTGCACTCAGCTTCTGTGTTCATCTATAGCCTATTAAAGTCTTGCTGATAAATAATGCAGATGGTATTGTATGTACGGACACTTTCATACTGTAGACTACAGAATATTTAATTAAAGAGATCACAGCATCAGCTAGGAGGAGGAAAAGCATTAGTCAAGCATCCTTTCCTAGAATAAACAATTTTGAGAACATATGCAAAAAATCAGTATTTAGATTCAGCATACACAAGGATTTTTCTAATGTGTTCCCAACCAGAGTGTAGAAATTTTGGGGAAAATACAAGAGTTTTTAAAACTAAACTATTAGTATGTTGAATACAATCACATTCTCAGGATGTTTTGTTTGTACCATCAGGTATCTTATTTAATGATGTTTATGCTGCATCTAAGTTTGCTGTGGAAGGATTCTGCGAAAGTTTAGCTATACAAGCACTCAAGTTCAAACTACAGTAAGTATTGATCCACTGGTGTAAACTGTATTTTAGATAATTTTAAATATATTCAGAGCTAGCAAACATTTTTAAAGCTTGCTGCTATCTAGGAGAAACAGATTGAGGAACCCATGGAAATTGTACATCACAAAAGGCATAGAAATGTCCACATTCTTCACACTACGTAAGCAAATAAAAAGGTCTAGATGCTAAAATCAACATGTTCCCTTGATCAGTTAAAGGCTGTTTAGCTTTGGATAAAATACAGTTTATGTAACGCTTCTGAAAACAGATTCTTGCATACAATATCATAGGAATAAAATTATAGTATCAACCTGTAATATTTTTCCTTTAGACAGAATAACAGACTGCTTAGGCAATTCACAGATAAAAAAGTTGAATGGCTCATCATAGAGAGAGAGGAAGTGGAAATCCATCAGAATGGAACACAGGGTGAGATACCTATAATGACAGGAGGTGGGAGGAAAGTGAGAAGAATGTGGTGTACTATTTCTTAATGTTTAAGACAATATTTAAGAGAATGGTCCTGTTCATCTGTGGGACTTTGGGGTTTGTTTTGTCACATGTATATTCACATTCGTGTAATTCTGCTACTATTCTTTGTGTGAAGTCCAACAATTGTTAAATATGCATTGCATCTCTGCATGCCTAAGCATTTAACCCTTGTGCTGTGGGAGAAGAGACAGCTGCTGTCATGGGATTTCAGAGACAAGGCGGCACCCAAACTGTGATTTTGCATACCGCTCTGAAAAGTTTGGAGAGATTTAAAATAAATATATTGTAAATGACACACAGGATATACCAGAACTCATAGTAAGATTTCAAGAGTATAAGATACAGCAAAAAGAAGGTTAAAAAAAGAAAGTAGAATGGGAAAGGTCCAAGGTCCAGTGTGAAGTGTGATGCAAGAGAAAAGGCTTTAATTCCAGCAGCAGCTGGAATTCTGCTATCAAGGTCAATAGCTTGATTTAGCTCTAAAGAAGAGCCTGGCCAGAACTCAGGTCTAGGAAGAGGTCCTATCCCAAAAAGTGTTTTGATAAATATTGTGGCTGGGATTAACTTCTGACCAAGAAAAGAACCGGGAAAGAGCTGACCAGTAACTGTATTTCAGTGATTTGCTATAATATACTACTGAGCAAAATAAAATTTTCCAGATTTGGCAGCAGCCAAAATCTGTCCACCCTCAGCAAAATTCTCTATATTGTATTTTATTATAATATTGTGAAGGGATCTTGAATTATCTAACGCTGACAGCCTGACAAAGAAAATCCATGTTTGGGCAATTGCCCCCTCTCTTACACCTACTTCTAGTATTATCATGGGAAAGCTATAACAAAGAAATCTATGTAGGATTTTGTCCAGAAAGTAATGAATTTTGATCCTTTAATTATTTTTCTTAATATTTTACAAGTTCTTGTGGATAAATCATCCTTCGATTCCACAGCTGCGAGACAGCAGGTAACAACTGCACTCACTTCTGCCATGAATTAAGTTACAGCACTTCCCCGAAATTTAAGCTATGCAGATTTCTACTACTACATGTGGATGGGTAGGAGCATAAGAGCAATAATGTGGTATGGATTGCTTTTACAGAATGTACTGTTCAATACTGCTTGCTAACGTGTACTCACAGCGCAACTCTTCAATATTCTTTTTTGAAAAGGATAGAGAGGTGTATTTCCCACGGAGGATAGTCAATAACCAGTATATCTTTGCTTTTTGAACAGGTTAAGTTTGATTGAACCAGGCCCAGTGGTTACAGAGTTTGAAAGAAAAGTATTTGAAGATGGAATGAAAATGGATCTTTCAGCTGCAGATGAGGAAACAGCTGAGATGTTTACTAATATTTACCTTAAAAATTACAAACAAATTTTCCAGAGCCTGGGACAAAGTGCTGAAGATGTTGCAGAGGTAACTTATCAACAATTCTCCATCTTCTTTTTTCTTGAATTTTTTTTTTTTGTTTGTAATTTACGAATGCACTGGTTGGTTGGTGGGTTTTTTTGGTAGAAGCGTTAGATTTAATTAAATGTAATTTACACAATTTAAAATTATTTTTAAGAAGTCAAGAGAATCTTTAGAGTTTTAAACAAAACCGTTTAGAATATTAAAAGAATGTTCATTTTGAAGTATTGAAGACAACTATGAATTGTAATTTAAATACCACTGAGGTATTAGATGCACTTATACATCATCTGGTGAAGTCTGAACATTCTGCAGTGTTACCATACATCCACATAGGGTTCCCACCATAGTTTAAAGCCGTTCTCCTCTCCATCTCACTAGTAATCCCTCCGCCAATGTTAAGATCACTCAGCTACCCCAGACACCAAGGCACAATAGAAGATACTTGGATGTAGTTTCTGGTGCTTGCGGTATCCCGCAGGAAGACAAGTTTAGGCAAGCTGTGGAAGGGGACAATGATTTCAGGTGCTTACTGCTAAGGAATAGCTTCAGTGTCAACTGAATATTCCCAGATCTTGCTGCAAAGTGCACTGTTCCAATCCTTTCCCAGTGAACTGTAAAAGAAAGGATCTACCTATTGTGGGCATACAGGCCTAATTTTGAAGAACTATTCAGGATACTTAGGTATAAGGTACTATCACCATGATATAGATAAACAGAAATAAGACTAAGAATAAATAAGAAGTACTTCTCATGGCCTTAAAAATATTTTAAGAAAAAATTCTAATGAAATTCTAATAAAACTACATAAAGGTTTTACATAATTCTAGCATTTTATTCTTCTACTTTTCCTCTGCTTAACTGAAAACTAAGTTTTTACTTTATTGTTTTGGTAAAGGTTCTTTAACAATTCCGTTTCTCATTCTTGACAGCATACAGTAAAGATAATTCTTGCAGAAAATCCACCTTTTCGCCATCAGACCAACACCTTGTATACTCCGATGACAACCCTGAAATACGCAGATCCAAATGGGGATCTACCCATTGATATATTCTACAAAATGGTTTTTCATCATGACAAAATCTTCAGTGCAAGTCTTAACTTTATCAAATTGCTAAGGTGGAGAAGTAGAAAGAGCTTTGACCTGGGAAAACCCTCACAATAAGTATGAGATTATACAGTGCAAATTGGAATTACTTGTTGGAGCTACTAATAATGCAGTGTGTTGTTATTCAAATGCCTTTGCTCTGTAATTGCGAGAAGGCATTCAAGATGTTTATTTAAGCTTACCTAAGATACTAGCTCAATGTGTTTATCTTGAACTTTACTGTTTGCAGAACCTTGAAATTAAAATCCTCTAACTATAGGTTTATTTTGTTTAGTGTTTGCTTTTTACAGATATCTGTTTTCATGGGAACATAAATATAGACTGATACTTGCATATTCAGTATTAACCCGATTCCCTTCACTTATTAGAATGTAATACATACTGAGATGTGTACTGTAGTTATTTAGATTCTTAGTATCATAAAAATACTTTCTTTTTACTGATTAGAATATAACAGAATTAGTGTAGTAATCCCTCATTCACAGGAGCATTCTCATTTTCAGAGATCAGCTCTATTTACCAGTAACATAAGAGAAAGTCTCATCAATCTCCAAATGTCACAACCAGAATATTTATTATTCATATGTATATGTTATAATATTCTGAATGCTTCCTTTATATGCAGTGGTTATTAGCATATTACACATAGTACACAATAAAATGTTTTTTAAAAGCATCTCAAAATAAAATACCTTCTGTCTGGGTACTATTTTTTGCAAAAATAACAAAATATTATCAGTAAGAAGTAATTTAAATCCATTAAATGCCTTCAGTGCCACAGGCTCTCCTTTTCCAAGGCATCCTAATAAGTACTTACTAAACCAAAATTCTAGCATGAGGAGAAGGTCTTTTTCCTCTCTTTCTCTCACCGTAGTCCTCAACCCCTAAGCTGAGGGCCTGGGTTTATGCTATTCCTGCATGGCATTCTTGTTCTCTGAGCACCAGCCTTGCCTTGCCGCTGCCTCGGGCCAAGACGAAGGCCCAGTGTCCCTCGGGCCTCCAGGCTTCTCCGCACGTTCCAGCAGCAGTCCTGGTTTCACTTGGAGAGCCCAGTTGGAGCTCACTGGGGATACAGAAGCTTTCTTTTTCCCTCAGTACTTCCTCACCAAGCCTCAATCTAACTCCGTGTTGGGACTTGCAGTGGCCCTGCCCTGCCCTACCTCCTCTCAAAGGCTAGCTTGGAGGAGCCAAGCAGCAGCCCCTGCGTAGGCAGCTCCTGCGGATACCATGCACTTCAGGTAGCACTTGGTTTGCTTTGCAGTCGTGACCCTTTAGTGAGGCCCAAGGTCTGGGGGTGCGCAGGGACCTCCCTAGGACCGCAGGCAGCAGAGTGCTTGGAGGGCAGCGCCCGCAGCAGCCCCTGCGCACAGCTGGAGGCCTCATTTATGCTCCACTCATAACTCGGACCCCTTTCTCCAAAATATCAGACTGGTGCCTGCACCCCAACATCAGTGCACAGATGCGGCACAGGTGGGAATAGCAGCTAGGCTACACACAGGAAAGCAGGAATTAAATGACAGTAGAGTGCTGCCGGGGCTGAAGGGAGCATGGCCAGTTGCCCCTCTGCACCCCAAGATGCAGCCAGAGAGACCCCGTCACCGTCCGCTGAGGGTTAGGGTTCAGCGCAGGGTTAGGGCCTGGGCAGCAATGTCCGAAGAACAGCAGGGCCTGTCAGTGGCGAGGGCTGTGGCTGGAGCGTCCCCTTTCCTCTCAGTATGGCTTAGGTGTGGTTGTCTCTGGCCTGCAGCTCGGGGCT